>NC_087185.1:11671663-11726663 GCF_035594125.1 Scylla paramamosain
AACTTGAGATGAAGTTACAGAGAGAAGGATAGAAACCGTAGGAGGGTAGTTTGTAAATCAAAACTTTGTGCCAGACTCTATCAAAAGCTTTTGATATATCCAAGGCAACAGCAAAAGTTTCACCAAAATCTCTAAAAGAAGATGACCAAGACTCAATAAGGAAAGCCAGAAGATCACTAGTAGAGCGGCCTTGACGGAACCCATACTGGCGATCAGATAGAAGGTTGTGAAGTGATAGATGTTTAAGAATCTTCCTGTTGAGGATAGATTCAAAAACTTTAGATAGGCAGGCAATTAAAGCAATAGGACGGTAGTTTGAGGGATTAGAACGGTCACCCTTTTTAGGAAAAGGTTGAATGTAGGCAAACTTCCAGCAAGAAGGAAAGGTAGATGTTGACAGACAGAGCTGAAAGAGTTTGACTAGACAAGGTGCAAGCACGGAGGCACAGTTTCGGAGAACAATAGGAGGAACCCCATCAGGTCCATAAGCCTTCCGAGGGTTTAGGCCAGCGAGGGCATGGAAAACATCACTGCGAATTTTGATAGGTGGCATGAAGTAGTCACAGGGTAGAGGAGAGGGAGAAACAAGCCCAGAATCGTCCAAGGTAGAGTTTTTAGCAAAGGTTTGAGCAAAGAGTTCAGCTTTAGAAATAGATGTGATAGCAGTGGTGCCATCTGGTTGAAATAGAGGAGGAAAAGAAGAAGAAGCAGAGTTATTGGAGATATTTTTGGCTAGATGCCAGAAATCACGAGGGGAGTTAGATCTTGAAAGGTTTAGACATTTTCTGTTAATGAAGGCAGAAATATAAAGTGCATGAGATTCTGGTGATGGAAGGCTTAAGTACCTTTTGTGGGCCACCTCTCTATCATGTATAGCACGAGAACAAGCTGTGTTAAACCAAGGTTTAGAAGGTTTAGGACGAGAAAAAGAGTGAGGAATGTATGCCTCCATGCCAGACACTATCACCTCTGTTATGCGCTCAGCACACAAAGACGGGTCTCTGACAGGGAAGCAGTAGTCATTCCAAGGAAAATCAGCAAAATACCTCCTCAGGTCCCCTCAACTAGCAGAGGCAAAACGCCAGAGGCACCTTCGCTTAGGGGGATCCTGAGGAGGGATTGGAGTGATAGGACAAGATAAAGATATGAGATTGTGATCGGAGGAGCCCAACGGAGAAGAAAGGGTGACAGCATAAGCAGGATTAGAGGTCAGGAAAAGGTCAAGAATGTTGGGCGTATCTCCAAGACGGTCAGGAATACGAGTAGGGTGTTGCACCAATTGCTCTAGGTCATGGAGGATAGCAAAGTTGTAGGCTAGTTCACCAGGATGGTCGGTGAAGGGAGAGGAAAGTCAAAGCTGGTGGTGAACATTGAAGTCTCCAAGAATGGAGATCTCTGCAAAAGGGAAGAGGGTCAGAATGTACTCCACTTTGGAAGTTAAGTAGTCAAAGAATTTCTTATAGTCAGAGAAGTTAAGTGAGACGTATACAGCACAGATAAATTTAGTATGCGAGTGATTCTGTAGTCGTAGCCAGATGGTGGAAAACTCGGAAGATTCAAGAGCGTGGGCACGAGAGCAGGTTAAGTCAATGCGCACATAAACGCAATATCCAGCCATATCAACATCCATCCATAGAGAAAGTAGGAGGGAATAGAAAAGGGGCTACTGTGTCATGTTATTGGCTGAGTTTACCTTGAAAGGGAACACATTTTCTTAGTGTCCCCCGTGTTCTGGTTACCTGCCTTTCGGACATTATCCTTATTAATGGTTATAAGTAGTGTAAGGCTTATTTACTCATTTTATATAATGTAGTATTATTCTCTTCATAATTTAATTTCTCTATATCTTTGTATGTATAAGGGAGGAAATATAATTAAGGTGGAAATATGTTGAAACGAGGGGAGCTTGAGTGGGCAACAACACATTCTAAGGAGGGAAACGTAGAGCGCCTGTGAATTACATTGTAAAAACTCCAGGGAGGAAGAAAAATAACCAGTTGTGTCACGTAAACATGTTGAAGCCATTTCATGAAAGGGACAGAGAAAAGGGAGGTGAAGTAGTAGAAGGAGTAAGAACTGTGAGTGTTGTAAATGTAACCACTGAGGCGGAAGAGCAGTGGTCTGAAGTGAAACTAAGCAGGTGTGAGGGAATGGTGCTAGAGAACTCGGCTGTGTTAGGGAATCTGAATGATAAACTGGGACACATGGAGCTAGAAAGGAGGAAAGGATTAGGGAGATAATTGAAAGATTCAGTTCTTTGTTTCCTGATGCGCCTAGGAAAACAAATGTGGTGGTACACGATGTGGATGTTGGGGAGGCTGAACCTATCAAACAACATCCCTACAGAGTTAATCTGCATAAATGGGAGATCATGAGAAAGGAAGTAGAGTATATGCTGAAGCACGACTTGATTGAGCCCAGTGAGAGCCCTTGAAGCTCGCCGTGTGTACTGGTGCCCAAGCCTGGTCAAGAGAGTTTCCGTTTTTGTACGGACTATAGGAAGGTTAATATGGTGACAAAACCTGATGCTTACCCTATCCCTAGAGTTGATGATTGTATAGATCATGTGGGAAATGCCAACTTCATAACAAAAGTTGACTTGTTAAAGGGATACTGGCAAGAAGGACTCACTGAGAGAGCAAAAGCCATATCAGCTTTTGTCACCATGGATGGATTGTATCAGTTCAAAGTTCTTCCGTTTGGGATGAAGAACAGTGGGAGTTCTTTTCAGAGATTAATGAACAGAGTACTGAAGGGCTTGAAAGGATGTTCCGTGTACATAGATGACATATTGTTGTACACTGAGAGTTGGGAAGAACACGTGCAGTTACTGGAGGAAGTGTTCAGGAGGCTGGATGATGCCAACCTTACTGTCAACTTAGCAAAAAGTAATTGTGTGCAAGCTGACGTGAAGTACCTATGTTTCAAGGTTGGGAGGGGTGAAGCAAGAACCGTGGAAGCCAAGGTGAAGGACATTGTAAATCTCCCTCTACCCACCAATAGGAAGGAGATACTGAGATTCTTGGGGGCCAGCGGATATTACAGGCGATTTTGTAAAATTTTCTCTGATGTTGCCATGCCCCTGACCAAGTTGCTGAGTAAGAAATCAAAATTTTGTTGGGATAAGTATTGTGAGGAAGCTTTTGTGGAGATAAAGAAAATGCGCCCCAGTGCTGCACATGCCTGATTACGAAAAAACATTTGTATTGTATGTGGATGCCAGTCAGAATGGTGTGGGTGGTGTGTTAATGCAAGAACATGAGGGAGTGGAGCACCCCATAGGCAATTATTCTAAAAAGTTGTTACCATATCAAAGGGCTTACAGCACTACTGAGAAAGAGTCTTTGGGCCTAGTGCTGAGTTTGAGTCATTTTTGAAGTGTACGTCAAAGGGAAGGGACAGCCTGTGCAGGTCTTCACCGAGCACAATCCGCCCATTTTCTTGCATAAAATGAAAAACACCAATCAGAGGCTGATGAGGTGGTGCCTGGTCTTACAGGACTATGACCTAGAGATTCACCATGTAAAAGGCAGTGAGAATATAATTGCCGATGCCTTGTCTCGCGCCCCATCTAGTCATGAGGCATCCTAATCAGTTGCCTCACGCCTCTTTTGGGAAGGGGATGTCATGTTATTGGCTGAGTTTACCTTGAAAGGGAACACGTTTTCTTAGTGTCCCCCGTGTTCCGGTTACCTGCCTTTCGGATATTATCCTTATTATTGGTTATAAGTAGTGTAAGGCTTATTTACTCATTTTATATAATGTAGTATTATTCTCTTCATAATTTAAGTTCTCTATATCTTTGTATGTATAAGGGAGGAAGTATAATTGAGGTGGAAATATGCTGAAACGAGGGGAGCTTGAGTGGGCAACAACATATTCTAAGGAGGGGAACGTAGAGCGCCTTGGGTCGTGAGGTAGAGAGGAAGATGGCGTTTCTCAGGGAAGAATCTTGGTGTGGATTGGTGATGGAGTGAGTGTGTGGAGGTATTAGTGATGTAGCGGCATAACCTTGATATCCAGGATCAGGTTAGTGAGTTTTTTGTGGTACCAAGAGCTCTTGTTTGCTGAAATTCGGTTGGTGAGTTGTGCCGGTGACGCTGTTCGAATGGGTCATAGGTCAAACTGGCAGCCATTTTGTGAGTGGAGGCTGTGGTGTCGACCTTGGAAGCTGGTGTGGTGGTGTATTGGTGATTTTAGGGATGATGTTATGATGTTATGGGTAATCTTTGGCAATGATGGTGATATCCTGTCAGGCATGAAGAGGTGAAATACGGGAATTATTGTCTGAGGACGCGGTAATGGCGTCTGAGTAAATTCCTGCGGTTGAGGGTAATATTTCTGTGACTGATGGAGGTGTAAACGGGTTCCGGTGTTGTGTGAAGTGACGAGAACGTCATGTATTAACGTGTACTACCTCATGTTGTTTGTGAATTATCATTAGTAGTAATATATGTGGTTGTAATATAAAATAATCGTGTTTCTACTCCCCCAACATTGATCTGGTATTATTGGTGATTCCAGGTGCGTTGTGTCAAGGTAAAGATAGAGTGAGAGGATGTAATTCTGGCGATTTCGGATAGGTCGGGTAGGCACTCGAAGCCTTTAAAAATCCAGACCTTTAAAACTTTCCGGGATCAGTGTAACGTCCACTTTCTTGGAAAGATAACCGGGATCGTACGATCGTAAGTAAGTAAGCGATCGTGACAACTGTCAGTTGCCTCAGACACCTGAGTTTCAGTGAGGAAAAGAAGATGAGGTTTAGAAGAGGAGAGGTGGTGTTTTACAGACTGAAAATTAGATCTTAGACCGCGAATGTTGCAGAAGTTAATAAAGAAAAAATTGAGGGGGGTGTCAAGACACTTAGGTTCGTCGACAGAAAGGCAGTCCGACCTAGGGGCATTTATGGTCCCCTCCCCAGATGGGGACTCCGAGGCTGGTGTAGGAGTCGCCATGATAATTTTTTAAATTTTTGAGTGAAGGGTGTGTGTGTTATTAGGTGCTTGTAGTTTTGTGTGGAGGAAGAGAGTTGTCTTTAGAGGGCAGGCTGCGACTGCCTCCTTGTGTTGTGAGACACAAAGGGAAACGTTCAGTGAGGTCACAGCTGGGTTTAATGATAAGGTCACAGCACCCCTTGAACAGTGTTTTAGACCTCACTGGGAGTAATTATCGTTTCGGCAGCTGTCTACTGCATCCTCTCTCTCTCTCTCTCTCTCTCTCTCTCTCTCTCTCTCTCTCTCTCTCTCTCTCTCTCTCTCTCTCTCTCTCTCTCTCTCTCTCTGTATATATATATATATATATATATATATATATATATATATATATATATATATATATATATATATATATATATATATATATATATATACTCGTATATATATATATATATAATATTGGGCAGAACCTTGTCTTTGCACTGGAAGAACATGGAGGCAAGTGAGGAAGACATTTGACAAACAACGCTGGATTTTGGGACCTCGGTCAGTGGTGTCATGGGCATGTAACAAACAGTGGCAGATATCTGGGTTATTGGGGTTAGTGCCTTGGGTACGGAACGAACAACGTTAGATACATTGTTCTGGGTCAGTTGGTCAGTCAGTCTCCTCACTTTAAATCAAATTAAGTGACTAAAACATTACTATACCAACCTTCCCATTTCTATCACTTAATTTTTATTTATTTATTTATTTATTTATTTTATGGCTCTTCCCATTTCCTTTTTTATTTATTTTCTTTTCCATGACTTCCCATTTCCTTTTTTTTTTATGTTTGCTGTTTTAGTGGTATTTCAAATTTTTTACCATAGCCAAATTTTGTTTTTAATACCGATATTTTGAAAACTGCAATCTTTGTCGCTTTTAAAGGTTTGTAGCGGCGCAATTTGACCGCTCAATTTGACCAATCAATCACCTCCAAGTTGTTTAACCAGGCTATGACGGACTGGGAGATTAGTCATGTACTCTTTATTGCCTATCACTCTCAGTCACATGGTGTTTTGTAGACTATGCTGAGGGCTTTCTGTCCTGATAAGGATTGGGTTGATGCTATTCCCTATATGATGTTTGCTGTTCTGGAAGCACCTAAAAAATCGTTGGGTTTTTCGCCCAAACAGCTAGTCTTTGGGCATCAGGTGCGTGGACCCCTGGATGTTGTACGGTATAGGTTGTGTCACCCTCCTATGGATTTGGAGGAGTCTTTATTAGAAATGGTAGCACATACTCGGGAGCATTTGCTAACGGGCGTTGCGGTGTTCCAAATGCATCTTGGCTGTGCTCAGGGAAAGATAAAGGCTTACTATGACCACAAGGGAAAGTATGGGAATTTTGTTCTGAGTGATGAGGTATTGGAACAGGCTACCAACAGCTGTCCAAGGGCAGCTGTTGGTAGCCTGTTCCATTAGCCCCTACGTGATAAAGAAGAAGGTGGGAGACTTAGATTATGTTATTGCCACTCATGATCTGCGGATCCGTACTCAGCTCTGTCACATAAACATGTTGAAGCCTCGTTTCCGCGAGAGGGCCGTTGACCCCTTTCTGTTTTAACCTTGGAAGAGGTACTTATAATTTCCTTTTTTTCTGGGGGGGGGAGGGAGCGGGGATAAAGACCGTCTTCCAAGATTAGAGACGAGCTGAACACAAACCAGTGGTTGCTTTGGTTGCCGGTAGCCGCAGAATATTACAGCTTTGTTTTTGTGGAGTCAGTCCTCATTGTGTCTCCCTAGAACATGCTTTTCCAAGTCCTTTCCAACGATTGTGATAAGCTTTAGCGTTATATGTTTTCTCCTCTGTAAAGCAGGCAAGGTTGGCGACCTTGAGGCATTCGCTGTATGTGGCCACGACGAATTACCTGGACTCGTTTTTACTAAACCCTGTTCCCCTACTCGGATGTTGGTCACGCCAGTGGCAAGAACATTTGATTTAAGGCAGCGTGATATGAGTATGCTTGAAAGAAAGAGTGAAAGAAGTTCATATATACGATTTCTTTACACCAACAACAGAAGAGTAAACTCGTTATGGGATATTATAGTAACGTGATGGTGTCAAGTCTCGAATTACTGGAGAGACTAGCAATACGGCAGTGTTTCGTAATCAATTAAACACTGACATCACTTTACTTAGTTTTAGAGTTTGTTTAGAGTTTGTGCACACTCTCACAGCAATGAGTTCAAGGGAGATACACTAGCAGGCTTGCTTGGTAACACTCCTGCTGCACGCCCATTCCGCTGCTAACTGCCTCAGGAAGTTGGCGCCGGCAACACCCAACGGACGTAGACATAACATCAGCACCTCGTGATCACTCTGTGCTAGGTGGCGATATCTCAACATATGTAAAACAATGGAAGTCTCCAAAATGGAAGTTTCCTACACTACATGAACAAAATCTTAACTATTTCTAACTTAACTATCCTTACCTACATATGGGTACAGCCCTGCAATTTATTTATTTTTTTTATATAGGAGGAACACCGGCCAAGGGCAACATAAATCTAATAATAAAAAAAAAAAAAAGGCCAATGAGATGCTGGTCCCTGAACAGTGTCCAAAGCGGTATTGAAGGATAAGTGTCTTGAATTGGTAATTCAAGGTAATTGAAGGATAAGTATCTTGAAACATCCTTCTTGAAGGAGTTCAAGTCACAGGAAGGTGGAAATACAAAAGCAGGCATTTCCAGAGTTTACCAGAGAAAGGGATGGATGATTGAGAATACTGTTTAACTCTTGCATTACGGAGGTGGACAGAATAGGGGTGAGCGAAAGAAGAAAGTTTCGTGCAGCGAGGCCGCGGGAGGAGAGGAGGCATGCAGATACCAAGATCAAAAGAGCAGTTAGCATGAAAATAGCTGTAGAAGATTGCTAGAGATGTAACATTGCGACGATGAGAAAGAGGCTGAAAACTATTAGGAGAGGAGTTGATGAGACAAAAAGCTTTTCATTCCACCATTTAAAAGAGCTGTATGAGTAGAATTCTCGCCCTCACAGATGTGAAGCATACTCCATACATGGACGGATAAGGCCCTTATACAGAGTTAACAGCTGAAGGGGTGAAAAAAAAATTGGCAGAAACGTCTCAGAACACCCAACTTCATAGAAACTGTTTTAGCTACAGATGAGATGTGAAGTTTCCAACTTAGAATATAAGAAAAGGACAGACCGAGGGTGTTCAGTGTAGAAGAGGAGAACAGTTGAGTGTCACTGAAGAAGCGGGGATAGTTGTCTGGAAGGTTGTATCGAACAGATAGATGGAGGAATTGAGTTTTTGAGGCACTGAACAATACCAAGTTTGCTCTGCCCAATCAGAAATTTTAGAGAGATCAGAAGTCAGGCTTTCTGTGTCTTCCCTGCGTGAACTGTTTACTTCCTGAAGGGTTGGACGTTTGTGAAAAGACGTTGCAAAGTGCAGGGTAGTATCATTAGCGTAGGAGTGGATATGACATGAAGTCTGTTTTAGAAGATCATTCATGAATAATAGAAAGAGAGGATGCAAGCCATTGGAGCGTAGTTTGGAAATCAAAGCTTTGTGCCAGACTCTATCAAAAGCTTTTGATATGTCTAAGGCAACAGCAAAGGTTTCCCCAAAATGTCTAAAAGAGGATGACCAAGAATCAGTAAGGAAAGCCTGAAGATCACCAGTAGAGCGACCTTGACGGAACTTATACTGGCGATCTGATAGAAGGTTGTGAATTGATAGATATTTAAGAATCTTAGATAGGCAGGAAATTAAAGCAATAGGATGGTAGTTTGAGATATTATAACTGTCACCCTTTTTAGGAACAGGCTGATTGTAGTCAAACTTCCAGCAAGAAAGAAAGGTAGAAGTTGACAGAGTTAAAAGAGTTTGACTTGGGAAGGTGCAAGCAAGGAGTCGTAGTTTCGGATAACAATAGGGAGGACCCCATCAAGTCCATAAGCCTTCCGAGGGTTTAGGCCAGCGAAGGCATGAAAAACATCATTGCGAAGAATATTAATTAGAACATAAGAACATAAGAAATAAGAGAAGCTGCAAGAAGCGACCAGGCTTACACGTGGCAGTCCCTGTATGAAACACACCTACCTATTTCCATCTGTTATCCCCATCAATAAACTTGTCTAATCTTCTCTTAATGCTCTATAGTGTCCTACCACTAACTACATGATTACTGAGTCCGTTCCACTCATATACCACTCTATTTGAAAACCAATTTTTTCCTATCTCCTTCCTAAACCTAATTTTTTTTTAAGCTTGAACCCGTTATTTCTTGTTCTACCCTGGTTGCTGATCCTAAGAATTTTGCTTACATCTCCCTTGTTATAACCCTTATACCACTTAAAGTCTTCTATCAGGTTCCCTCTTAACGTACGTCTCTCTAAAGAATGTAAATTTAACAGCTTCAACCTCGCCTCGTAAGGAATACTCCTCATCCCCTGTATCCTTTTAGTCATTCTCCTCTGTACTGATTCTAATAGACCTATATCTTTCCTGTAATGTGGGGACCAGAACTGGACAGCGTAGTCTAGATGAGGTCTGACCAGCGCCAAGTATTACTTTAATATTACTTCCGGCCTTCTACTTTTAACACTCCTAAAAATGAATCCTAGTACCCTATTTGCCTTGTTTCTGGCTTCTGTGCATTGTTTCCTTAGACGGAGTTCAGAGCTAACTATAACTCCTAAATCTTTCTCGTACCCTGTACCTACCAGAGTTTGTTTGTTTAATGTGTACCTATTGTGTGGGTTTCCTCTACCTACACTAAGCACTTTGCTCTTATTGATATTAAATTGCATTTGCCATCTATCCGTCCATTCATTCATTCTGACCTAATTAATCTACCTATATTTGTGTCATCCGCAAATTTACTAACATCACTACTAATTCCACTATTCAAGTCATTGATATATATTAGAAATAACAATGGCCCTAATACTGATCCCTGTGGCACCCCACTAATTACATGACCCCACTCGGATTTCGAGCCGTTTATTACCACTCTCTGTCGCTTGTTACCAAGCCATGACCCTATCCAGCCGAACACCTTCCCATCTATCCCGTGTGCCCTAACTTTTCTCAGGAGCCTTTGATTGGGTACCTTGTCAAATGCTTTGCTAAAGTCCAGATATAAGATATCATAACTATCACCATTATCTACTGCCTCGTACACCTTACTGTAAAAACTTAACAAGTTTGTCAGGCAAGACTTCCCCTTCGTGAAGCCATGCTGTGACTGATTTATCAAGTTATGTTTGTCTAAATGTTCCCTAATGTTCCTCGCTATTATTGACTCTAACATTTTACCTACAACTGAAGTTAAGCTGACAGGTCTATAATTACACGCTAAAGTTTTATCTCCTTTCTTAAAGATGGGTACTACATTAGCCTGCCTCCACATTACTGGTACCTCACCCGACTCCAGTGATTTCCTAAAGACAGAAACTAACGGCTCACTAATAATCTCTTTACATTCTTTAAGTACTCTGGGATATATTTCATCAGGTCCTGGTGTCTTGAACTTTTTTTTAGCCTATCTATCTCCTGTTCCACTATCTCCCTAGTTATGGAAATATCTGTCAGCTTCTCATTCTCATCTGCTCTAAACATCTGTTCACTATCTGGCATATCCTGTAATTGGTAGCATGAAGCAGTCAGAGGGTGGAGGAGAGGGAGGAACAATCCGTGAATCGTCCAAGGTAGAGTTTTTATTTTTAGCGAAAGTTTGAGTGAAGAGTTCAGCTTTAGAGATAAATGTGATAGCAGTGGTGCCATCTGATTGAAATAAAGGAAGGAAAGCAGAAGAAGCAAAGTTATGTTTTTGTTTGGTTGCCAAAAGTCACAAGGGGAGTTAGATCTTGAAAGAGTTTGACATTTTCTATTAATGAAAGAGTTTTTAGCTAGTTGGAGAACAGACTTGGCATGGTTCCGGGGAAACATATAAAATGAATGAGATTCTGGTGATGGAAGGCTTTTTTGGGTCACCTCTCTATCACGTATAGCACGAGAACAGGCTATGTTACTTTACCATCCTGTCTAGTCCCGGCAGGGGAGCAGCCTGGTCCCAGCCTCCGGTACACTCCGCAGGTAAGGAAACTCCCGCCTCCCCAACAGAGTCAGGAGTCTCTCCGCCCCCAGTAGCGATCCCTGGCACACCAGACACAACAGACTGGGCTGTGGACTGAATTCTGGCGCCCACAACCTCAACACCAGGTGACAACTCCGCCTGAGCATCAACTTCAAGTAGCTCCACAGAGTGAGGCGAGCCATCAAACAAACAACCCAAATCCATCACTCCAGCCTCACCCTTGGCAACATTCTCCACAAAGTCAGGTGCTTCTTGCGGTGGCTCTGCGCTTTTGTAGTTAGCCCCAGCGCACTGATTCAAAGACGAGTCTGACTCTGACTTCTAAACATCCCTTGCCAGCAGTGGGACCGGCCTCTGAGCACTCTGCCCTAACTGCGGCATCAGCACAAACACTGCGCTCCTTTTGTGATGGCCCTGCCTTATTGCAGTCGACCCCTGGAGTCACAGGTCCCACAGGCATCCGACGCCGGGTGCTCGCGTCGCCTTAGGGCGAGTAACAACAGAACTAACAGTGTCAGCAACATCAGCAGCTTTCACATCCGGGTCGGCGTCCGTGGAAGGGAGCTGCACCCAGACTCTTCCATCTGCCAGGTCATTCCCAAGAAGGAAATCGACCCGCAACATCGGCAGGTCTTCCGCTAGTGCTAGTGCCAGAGGATCTCAGCACCTGAGGTAGGGTCGTACCCCGCCGTCATCTTACCTAGTAAGGCGACGGAAGAGCAGTGGTCCGTTGTGTGCAGGGGCGCCAAGAAGATGAAAGTTCTCAGGGTGTCTCGCCTGGAGGCGAGCCACGTAGAGACGAGGAATCCCTTCAGTATGCTGGAGGGGGAGACGAAGGAGGAGGTGGACGTGGCAGGAGGAGACAAGGAGGTGGCAGACGCATTGACCCTGCCAAAATGTAGAGTGTTTGTGCTTGGTGATAGTCAGGTTAGGCACTTTGTGCTTTTTGTGTCAGAGACAGGATGCGTAGGTCGAGGGTGTGTTTGCCAGGGGTATGGATAGGGAAGGTAGCTGATAGACACGTGCTTAGAAAATGATGGGACCAAACCCATTGTTTTTCTCAGCACGGGAGGGAATGACCTTGGTATGCTCAAGAGTGAAGAGCTGTTCTGGAAGTATAAGCAGACTTTCGATAAGATTACGGTCAAAGGAGGAATTCTTGTGGTCTCGTCTTGCCGACGAGGGGAGTTGGTGCTGAGTGGCTATCCAGGATTACTGCAGTGAATCGCAGGCTCGCGAATCATTGTAAGAGTAATGGATGGACGTTCCTCGACAACTGGGACCTCTTCTACGGCAGGGATACCTTGTATGCCAGGGATGGAGTGTAATTATCACGCCAAGGTGTTCGGGTTTTGGCTTGAGCATTCGAACGAGAGGTAACTGCACTCCAGCGTTTTTTTCGTTAGTCAAGAGGGAGGAAGGGATTTTGAGATCGAAATGAGGGACAAATTAGTTAAATCTAGAAAGATAACTAGCTCAGCGAAGGCAAGGAATAGCTTGGGTGTTTATTACACAAATTGTAGAAGTATTTTGAAAAAAATAGGCTTGCTTGGAGGAATGGCGTGTGTAGACAACATTGATATCATTGTTTTAACAGAAACTTTGTTAGATATGTCAGGAAATGTATTTAATCCAGATGTTCAGATAGCTGGTTATACACAATTCTATAAAGACAGGGAAAACAGGAGCGGAGGAGTCGTGCTGTACGTTAAGGACACATTGCAATGTTGTATTAATTGTGAATTAAAACAGCAAAACAGATTATATATATACATATATATATATATATATATATATATATATATATATATATATATATATATATATATATATATATATATATATATATATATTAAAGCATCACAATCAGTAATACTGGGAGTAGTGTACAGGCCACCGAACAGGACAAAGGAAATAAACACCTCACTATGGCAGGAAATGTATAGAGCAGGCAATTACAATCAAGTATATGTGGTTGGAGATTTTAGTTTTAGGAATATCGACTGGAGCCTGATGGTGGGTAACAGTGAAGCAGAATAATTTCTTAAGATAATTCAAGGTATTTTTTTTTAACAGGTAATCTTACAACCCACAAAGGATAATAATATTCTATATTTAATTTTAACTAACAGGGAGGAGGGTGTCACGCAGGTGGAGGTTCGAAGACAGCTAGGTAACAATGCCCATTATGAAATTTGATACAAATTAGAATGGGAGGTAATTTTTTTTTAAGTAAAAACACTAGTAAAATACCTAACTTAAGTAGAGCAGATTTTGAGGAATTAAAAAGGTACCTCAAAGGAGTTGACTGACAACGGACGCAGGTGGAGGTAAGATCCAAGTAGGAGTTAAGAGAGATTAGGCAGGATGAGGGATGTAAGGTGAGGTGTGAGGGTGAAGGGCAGAAGGGAACAGAAGGGTCGAGAGGAGTGGGAGAGAGGGAGATCTGTGTATGGCGGAGGGTCAGATCATGGAGATGAGCGAGATGAGGTCGAGGCGAGTAGAAGATGGAGTGAAGGGGACTGAATGGGCCGAGATGAGAAGATTAGGGAAAGTGAATGTAGATGAGATGTATAAATATTTGTTTGATAAGCTGCTTACAGGATAGTTAGCAAACATCCCTTATAGAGCAATAAGATCACAGACAAATTTTCCTAAATGGAAGACTGTTAGGTTAAAACACAGCAAAGGGCGAAAGAAAAGTATATATGAGGGATTAAAGGCAGGGTAAGGGGTTTTAAGGCCACAATAATAATAATAAATTAGTTAGACCAGTCAGTAGGTTGACGAGGAAAGCTAAAAAAAATTATAAATAGTAAGGCGAAGACGAACCACAAGGGATTTTATCAAGTATATAAGACAGATGGCAAATGCAGTTTAATATCAACAAGTGCAAAGAAAGTAATTAGCGTAGGTAGAGGAAACCTACACAGTAGGTACACAATAAACAACGAAGCTCTGGTAAGTTCAGGGTACGAAAAAGATTTAGGAATAATAGTTAGCTCTGAACTCCGTCTAAGAAAGCAATGCATAGAGGCCAGAAACAGGGCAAATAGGGTACTAGGATTAATTTTTAGGAGTGTTAAAAGTAGAAGCCCCGAAGTAATATTAAAGTTATATTTGGCTCTGGTCAGACCTCATCTAGACTACGCTGTGCAGTTGTGGTCCCCATTTTACAGGAGGGATATAGGACTTTTAGAATCAGTACAAAGGAGAATGAATAAAATGATAGAGGGGATGAAGAGTATTCCTTACGAAGCTGTTAAGTTTGCAGTCTTTAGAGGGACGTAGGTTAAGAGGGGACCTGCCTGATAGAACTTTTTAAGTGGTATAATGATTATAACAAGATGGACATAAGCAAAATTAATAGGATCAGTAACCAGGATAGAAGAAATAACAGGTTCAAGCTAGAAAAATTTAGGTTTAAAAAAGAGATAGGAAGAAATTGGTTCTCAAATCGAGTGGTAGATGAATGGAAGGGACATAGTAATCAAGTTGTTAGTGTTAAGTCATTAGGGACCTTTAAGAGAAGATTAGACAGATTTATGGATGGAATGGTAGGCGGAAATAGGTAGGTATCATTCATACAGGGACTGCCACGTGTAGGCCTGATGGCTTCTTGCAGCTTCCCTTATTTCTTATGCTCTTATGTTCTTATGTTCCTGATCCCGACCTTTGGACACAATCAAGGCCAGCGGCTTCTGGGGCGTCTTGAAAGCAGTGACGGTTATTAATTTGGGACAATTAAATTTGAAATGTCCCGTATTTCTACAATTATAACATGTGGGCTGCACACTATAACGGGGAGTGCTGTGTTGCATGCTCCCAGACTGTCTTCGTTGTGGGCTGGGTGGACTTATCAACAGGGCTGACTCGCTCTGACTTGTTATGGGAGCCACTACTATAGCGTGGACTCCCAGACAAACTGGCGCCGACCGTGCCACCAGACACAACATCACCAGCCTCACTAAATGTACCACCAATCCACCGTGGCACAGGCCGGTGCGCCAACATGGAGTCATCTGCCCACGTAGCCAACTCCTTAAGGCTTTTGAAGCTTTTCTCACGGGGCAACGGTACTAACTCTTTCTCGGCCACATTAATAAACTGCTCCATTACCTTTAACTCACGGTAGGAGGTGTCCTGCTCGCTACCAATCCACTTTTCAAATGTCTCCTCCAGATAGCGAGCACATTCAAGATATGAGTCACTAGGCCTTTTCTTCCCTCCGCGGAACTGCAGCCTTTACTCCTTCGCGCAGCTCATGCGCTCCCAGGATGTCAGCCTTAAACTCCTCCAAATCCTCAACTGACATCCTATTTACACCTCCAAGGCCTTACCCTTCAACACATTGGCAACAAGGCTAACCTCTTGTGGCCAATCAAATTTTGAGGCTTTCTTCTCAAACTTCCCGAACCACTCCGTCACCTTCTATCATTAAACTCAGGAATCAACTTCTAATTCCTCACCATCAGGCTTTCTATTGTATTTTTCTTAACTCCTCCTCCCCTCAAGCGATGAGGTGAATTCACTTCTATTCGAGTCTTTTGCAACTCAAACATCCTATTCTTCTCAGTTTCTTCCTTTTCTCTTTCAGCCTCAAGGATCTTCATTTCCTTTTCATACATCCTTGCCATAAGCTTTCCGAGGGTTTAGGCCAGCAAGGGCATGGAAAACGTCATTGCGAAGAATTTTAATAGGTAGCATGAAGTAATCAGAGGGTGGAGGAGAGGGAGGAACAAGCCTAGAGTCGTCCAAGGTAGAATTTTTAGCAAAGGTTTGAGCGAAGAGTTCAGCTTTAGAAATAGATGTGATACCAGTGGTGCCATATGGTTGAAATAAAGGAGGGAAGGAAGAAGAAGCAAAGTTATTGGAAATATTTTTGGCTAGATGCCAGAAGTCACGAGGGGAGTTAGATTTTGAAAGGTTTTCTCACTTTCTGTTAATGAAGGAGTTTTTGGCTAGTTGGAGAACAGACTTAGCATGGCTCCGGGCAGAAATATAAAGTGCATGAGATTCTGGTGATGGAAGGCTTAAGTACCTCTCTATCATGTATAGAACGAGAACAAGCTGTGTTAAACCAAGGTTTGGAAGGTTTAGGTCGAGAAAAAGAGTGGGGAATGTACGCCTCCATGTCAGACACTATCACCTCTATTATGCGCTCTGCACACAAAGACGGGTCTTGGACACGGAAGCAGTAGTCATTCCAAGGAAAATCACCAGAATACCTCCTCAGGTCCCCCCCAACTAGGAGAGGCAAAACCCCAGAGGCACCTTTGCTTAGGGGGATCCTGATAAGCGATAGGGCAAGATATAGATATGAGATTGTGATCAGAGGATTGTGATCAGAGGGAAGAAAGAATGGAAATCACTGCAAAAGGGAAGAGGGTCAGAATGTGCTCCATCTTGGAAGTTAAGTAGTCAAAAAATTTCTTATAGTCAGAGGAGTTAGATGAGAGGTATACATCACAGATAAATTTAATTTGAGAGTGACTCTGTAGTCGTAGCCAGATGGTGGAAGATTCAAGAGCGTGGGCACAAGAGCAAGTTAAGTCATTGCGCACATAAACGCAACATCCAGCTTTGGATCGAAAATGAGGATAGGGATAGTAGAAGGGAACAAAAAAGGGGATACTGTCTGTTGCCTCAGATACCTGAGTTTCAGTGAGGAAAAGAAGATGAGGTTTAGAAGAGGAGAGGTGGTGTTCTACAGATTGAAAATTAGGTCTTAGACCGTGAATGTTGCGGACGTTAATGAAGAAAAAGTCGAGGCGGGTGTCAAGACACTTAGGGTCGTCGACAGAAAAGGCAGTCAGACCTGGGGACATTTATGGTCCCCTCCCAAGATGGGGACTCCGAGGCTAGTGTAGGAGTCGCCATTATAATTTTGAAATTTTTGAGTAAAGGGTGTGTTTTATTAGGTGCTTGTAGTTTTGTGTGTAGAAAGAGAGTTGTCTTTAGAGGGCAGGCTGTGACTGCCACCTTGTGTTGTGAGACACAAAGGGAAACGTTCAGTGAGGTCACAGCTGGGTTTAATGATAAGTTCACAGCACCCCCTGAACAGTGCTTTAGACCTCACTGGGAGCAGTCATTGTTTCGGCAGGTGTGTACTGCCTCCTCCTGGTAATACTGGTTATATGTATATATATATATATATATATATATATATATATATATATATATATATATATATATATATATATATATATATATATATATATATATATATACGAGTATATATATTGATTAACTCTTGCGTTAGAAAGGTTAATAGAATAGGGATGAGAGAAAGAAGAACGTCTTCTGCAGCGAGGCCGCGGGAGTAGGGGAGGTATGCAGTTAGCAATATCTGAACAATAATTAGCATGAAAATAGCCTTAGAAAATAGCTAGAGATGCAACGTTGCGGTGATGACAAACAGCGTGAAGACAGTCAGTTAGAAGGGAAGAATTGATGAGATGAAAAGGTTTTGATTCCACCGTGTCTAAAAGAGCGGTATGACTAAACACCCCCAGATATGTTAAGCATACTCCATACATAGAAGTATAAATCCCTTCTACAGAGTTAGCAGCTGGGGGGGTGGTGAGAAAAACCGGCGGAAACGTCTCAGAACACCTAACTTCACTGAAGCTGTTTTAGCTAGAAATGAGATGTGAAATTGCCAGTTTAGATTATAAGAAAAGAACAGACTGAGGATGTTCATAGTAGAAGAGGAGGACATTTGAGTGTCATTGAAGAAGAAAGGATAGTCGTCTGAAGGTTGTGTCGAGTTGATAGATGGAAGAATTGAGTTTTTAAGGCTTTGAACAATACCAAGTTTGCTCTGCCATGATAAGAAATTTTAGAGTGATCAGAAATCAGGCGTTCTATGTATTCCCTGCGTGAACTGTTTACTTCCTGAAGGACTGGACGGCTACAAAAAGACGTAGAAAAGAGCAGGGTGGTATCTTCAACGTAGGAGTGGATAGGACAATAAGTTTGGTTAAGAAATCATTGATGAATAATAAAAAGATAGTGGGTGAAAGACAGAACCCTGAAGAACACCACTGTTAATAGATTCTGGAGAACAGAGACCGTCTACTACAGCAGCAGAAAAAAAAAAAATTGAGAATAAGTTACAGACAGAAGAATAGAAGCCGTATGAGGGTAGTTTACGAATGAAAGCTTTGTGCTAAACTCTATTAAAAGCTTTTAATATATCTAAGGCAACGGCAAAAATTTCACTAAAATCTCTGAAAGAGATTTTAGTGAAACTCGTGAAACTTTAGTTTCACTAACTAAAGTGAAACTTTAGTTAGTGAACCAAGATAAGGATAGCCAAAAGATCGCCGGCAAAGCGTCCTTGACGGAACCCATACTGGCGATCAGATATAAGGCTGTGAAGTGATAGATATATAAGATTCTTCCTCTTGAGGATATATTCAGAAAATTTAGATATGCAGGAAATTAAAGCAGTAGTACGGTAGTTTGACGGACTAGAACAGTCATCCTTTTTAGGAACAGACTGAATGAAGGGAAACTTCCAGCAAGAAGGAAAGGTAGATGTTGGCAGACAGAGTTGAAAGAGTTTGACTAGGCAAAATGCAAACATGGAGGCACAGTTTCGAAGAACAATATGAGGGATCCATCAGGTCCATAAGCCTTCCGAGTGTTTAAGCCAGCGAGGGCATGAAAAACATCATTGCGAAGAATTTTAATAGGTAGCATGAAGTAGTCAGAGGATGAAGGAGAGGGAGGAACAAGGTAGAGTTTTTAACAAAGGTTTGAGCGAAGAGTTCAGCTTTAGAGATAGGTAAATAAAATAAAATAAATAATAAGTAAATATTTGTTGTGACTCGCTTGCCTGTAGCAGGCGATGGAAGGGGTGCATGTGTAAAATTCCATATGTGGTAAAATTCCATATGTGGCCATTTCTTTTTCTCTCATTTTTCAGTAACAGTGATGATGATTTGAATATATATATATATATATATATATATATATATATATATATATATATATATATATA
Organism: Scylla paramamosain; assembly: GCF_035594125.1. NCBI lineage: Eukaryota > Metazoa > Arthropoda > Malacostraca > Decapoda > Portunidae > Scylla > Scylla paramamosain. The sequence goes on from NC_087185.1 coordinate 11,690,721, forward strand.
TATATATATATATATATATATATATATATATATATATATATATATATATTACGTGCAGTGATGTAAAATGAAGAGAAAAAATAACAACGTGTGAAAAAAAAATAAATGAGAGTACTAAACGGGGAAGAATGAAGGAAGAGAGACAAATGAAAAGTGACAAAAGAGAGAAGAATGAGTGAGCGAGTGTGCAAAAGTGGAGGTGGGGGTGCCTGCTTTGTTTCTCTTGTAGTGAAAGTAAAAGTTTTATATTCTTCATTTCCCTCTCCTTCCCAAATTAATTTCAGTAGATTCCCTTTAGTTCTTCCTGCTAAGCCTCGTGCAGTTAATAACAGAAGAGGTGCTCTTGAAGATATAGTAATTAAAATTCACCCAAGCCCTATAGTTTAGTTACTAGAATTTTCAGAAGAAAAGTGTGTCATTGTGTCGGCTTGCAGTGTACGCGAGGTGGAGAGTATGTACGATCCTCACCCATAGTAGCAGAGTGGGAGAGGGTTCCACATCGTTTTCCACGGCAGTCATACTCCAGCTATTACTCGAGATAGACGTACGAAGGGAGACCGCATAGTTTGAAGGAGGCTGGTGGGTAATTTTACAGTTAGACAGGTCAGTTGCTTGAAGAGGATAATTGATTGATTAACGGCCGTACACCCCGTCTTATCGAAGTAGCATTAGGGGTCTCCATATCAGTCTGCCTGTGAATGTAGCTATTTATAACACACTTTAGCTGTGCTAAAGCCAACCTTGTGCCATAGTGAGAGGTGAATTAACCTCCTATATGTTTGTGGGCACCTGTCAGTATTCATGTCACTTTGTCTGTGTACTTGTTTTGTGTTAAATGCAACTGTTGGCTAAGGCTGCTCAGCCACAGAAGACTTAAGTGAAGAAGTGTGTAATTAACTTTACTCCTTCCTCAAGCCCTGACAAAGTTTGCTGGAGGCTGTAAACGACAGTACATGGCTAGAGGTTATAACACGCTGTTGGACTGTGGGTGATTTTGATACATTGGTTTTATACCTAGACCCTATATGTGTTGCTGTTTGTTATAATTGTCTTTTCCCTAGAACGTGGTTGGTGACTCTTACCCAGGTGTTAGAATTGGTGGTTGTATTATTTCCTTGCGTGTAATAAACAGCGACCTCAGTTGTGAAATTCATTAGGTTCTGCACTATACTGCAGTGTTAGTAAGCCGGACCAAGTACTGGCGGGCGAGAAGGGAAGCAGAACCTGATATTTTGACCGTTTGTTGACAGAGTGCAAGAGACGAGAAGGACTTTATAATCCCTGCACCAAGTCCTATAGGTGGTGGCTTAGGGGCAAGCTAACCCAGCTTGAGACAGGTGCAAGATGGGCACGAATCTCTGGTCGTAACAATAATATATATATATATATATATATATATATATATATATATATATATATATATATATATATATATATATATATATATATATATATATATATTTATACAAGTTAGCCGGTGGCTATGTAAAAAGAAACCTTTTATTAAACATTAATAATCAAAACTCTTTTTGAGGCATCAATTATTAAAATCATAGATATTATACATCCATGTACAGAAATAGTGAATATTAAGCCATATGTGTTTGTAAATCACATTTTATGTAAGCATAAAGGTGCTTGGCTATTTCCCGCCATTAGAACCCTCTGGTGACTACCAGTGGCAACAGGTCTCATGCATTGCCTGGTTGCCATTGCAGAATAGTGATTTACTACTCATTGTAGCGGCATGGTGACTTGGCCCTTGTAAGTCAGCCAAGCTGGTAAGTTTGATGAATCTAGACCTAAGATCTTATACGAAATATTGAAATTTATAAGTGATGATTTATGCAGTGGCCTCTTCTTTTACCTTGGATATTTTAACTATTTTATGTTTTTTTTTTTTTTCTCTCTCTTCTGTGATTAACAGTATAAATGTTATTTATGATTTATAATTTTCTATACTATCATTTATCATCTTGAGATTATTACTAAACCACTGGAACAGGGGGTGTTGTGAACTTATCATTAAACCCAGCTGTAATCTCACTGAACGTTTTCCTTTTTGTCTCACAACATAAGGGGGGTCACAATCTCCTCTCTAAAGATAACTCTTTTCCTTCACACAAAACTACAAGCAACTAATTACACACACACACACACACACACACACACCCTTCACTCAAAATTCAATATTATCATAGCAATTCTTACACCAGCCTCGGGGTCCCCATCTGGGGAGGAGACCAAAAATGTCCCCATGTCGGACTGCTGTTCTGATATCGACCCTAAGTGTCTTGACATCCCCCTCAAATTTTCCTTCATTAACTTTTGCAACATTCGCGGTCTTAGATCTAATTTCCAATCTCTAGAACACCACTACTCTTCTAAATCTCATCTTCTTTTCATCACTGAAATACAGGTGTCTGAATCAACTGACAGTAGCCCCTTTTGTTCCCTCCTACTTTATCTATCCTCATTTTCATTTGAAAGCTGGATGTTGCGTTTATCTGCACAATTACTTAAACTGTTCTCGTGCCAACGCTCTTAACTCTTCCAAGTTTTCCATCATTTGGCTACGACTACAGAGTCACTTCCAAACTAAACATATATATGTGTTGTATACCTCTCACATAATTCCTCTGACTATAAGAAATTCTTTGACTGCTTAGCTACCAAAGTGGAGCACATTCTGACTCGCTTCTTTTTTGCAGAGATCTGCATTCTTGAGGACTTCAATGTTCATCACCAACTTTGGCTTTCCTCGCCCTTCACTGACCATCCTGGTAAACTAACCTTAAATTTGTTATTCTCCATGACCTAGAGTAATTGGTGCAACACCTTACTCGTACTCCAGCCCGTCTTGGAGTTACGCCCAACATTCTTGACCTTTTCCTAACCTGTAATCCTGCTTATGCTGTCACCCTCTCCTCTGTTGGGCTCCTCCGATCATAATCTCATATCTGTATCTTGTTCTATCTCTCCAACCCCTCCTCAGGTTCCCCCTAAGCGGAGGTGCCTCTGGCGTTTTGCATCTACTAGTTGGGGGAAACTGAGGAGGAATTTTGCTGATTTTCCTTGGAATGACCACTGCTTTCGTGTCATGGATCCGTCATTATGTGCCGAGCGCATAACAGAGGTAATACTCTCTGGCATAGAGGCGTACATTCCTCACTCTTTTTTTTCGACCTAAACCTTCAAAATCTTGATTTAACACAGCATGTTTTCGTTGTATACATGATAGAGAGAGTGACCCACAAAAGGTACTTAAGCCTTCCATCACCAGAATCTCATGCACTTTATATTTCTTCCCGGAACCATACCAGATCTGTTCTCCAACTAGCCAAAAACTCTTTCATTAATAGAAAGTGCCAAAATCTTTCAAGATCTAACTCCCGTCGTGACTTCTGGCATCTAGCAAAAAATATCCCCAATAACTGCTTCTTCTTCTTTTCTTCCTTTATTATAGCACCACTGTTCTCACATCTGTCCCTAAAGCTGAACTCTTCGCTCAAACCTTCGCTAAAAACTCCATCTTGGACGATTCAGGGCTTGTTTCTCCTTCTCCTCCACCCTCTGACTACTTCATGCTACCTATTAAAATTCTTCTGAATGATATATTCCATGCCCTCGCTGGCCTTAACTTTCGGAAGGCTTATGGACCTGATGGGGTCCTATTGTTCTCTAAAACTGTGCCTACGTGCTTGTACCTTGCCTAATCAAAGTCTTTTAACTCTGTCTGTCAACATCTATCTTTTCTTCTTGCTGGAAGTTTCCCTACACTCAGCCTGTTCTTAAAAAGGGTGACAAATTCAAATTACCGTCAAATTACCGTCCTATTGGTTTAATTTCCTGCCTATCTAAAATTCTTTCATGTATCCTCAATAGGAAGATTCTTAAACATCTATCACTTCACAACCTTCTATCTGATCGCCAGTATGGGTTCCGTCAAGACCGCTCTACTGGTGATCTTCTGCCTTTCTTTATTGAGTCTTGGTCATCCTCTTTTAGAGATTGTGGTGAAACGTTTGCTGTTGCCTTGGACAGATCAAAAGCTTTAGACAGAGTCTGGCACAAAGCTTTGATTTCCAAACTACCCTCCTACGGCTTCTATCCTTCTCTCTGTAACGTTAACTCAAATTTCCTTTCTTACCGTTCTATTGCTGTTGTGGTAGACGGTCACTGTTCCCCTAAATCTATAAACAGTTGTGTTCTTCAGGGTTCTGTCCTGTCACCCACTCTCTTCTTATTATTCATCAATGACTTTCTGAACCAAACTTCATGTACTATACACTCCTACGCTGATGATTTCCACGTCTTTTAATAGACGTCCAAACCCTCAGCAAGTAAACATTTCACGCAGGAAAGCCACAGAACGCCTTACTTCTGATCTTTCTAAAGTTTCTGATTGAGGCAGAGAAAACTTGGTATTGTTCAATGCCTCAAAAACTCAATTCCTCTAACTATAAACTCGACACAACCCTCCAGACAAGTCTCCCCTCTTTATCAATTACTCTCAATTGTCCCCCCTCTTCTACATTTTACATCCTCGGTCTGTCCTTTAATTATAATCTAAACTGGAAACTCCATATCTTATGTTCAGTTAAAAGAGCTTCTATGAATTCAGTTAGGTGTTCTGAGACATCTCCGCCAGTTTTTTCTCACCCCTTCCCCCAGCTGCTAACTCTGAACAAGGGCTTTATCCGTCCATGTATGGATTATGCTTCACATGTCTGGGGGGTTCCACTCATACCGCTCTTGTAGACAGGGTGGAATCAAAAGTTTTTCTTCTCATCAACTCCTCTCCTCTAACTGACTGTCTTCAGCTTCTCTCTCATCGCCGCAATATTGTATCTCTAGCCATCTTCTACCACTATTTTCATGTAACTGCTCTTCTGATCTTTTTAATTGCATGCCTCCACTTCTGTCGCGCCCTCGCTTCACAAGGTTTACTTCGTTCTCTTGCCTCTAATTGTGTCCACCCCTTTAATGCAAGAGTTAACCAGTATTCTCAGTATGCCTTTGGCCAATGTCCCTCCTGCATAAAAAAAAAATATATATATATATATATATATATATATATATATATATATATATATATATATATATATATATATATATATATATATATATATATATATATATGTATATATTTTATTCATTAGTCCCTTGCTTTTATACATCCAATTTAGATGTGCCTTTGTTTTTTTCCATTTAGCGCTTTTATCCGTTTGCCACATTTTTATATCCATTTTTTGTTATCATACAAGGTCATACAAAGTCACTTGGCTAGGCCTTTCTATTAGTTTAATATAAGTTATTTTTATTTCGTTTTATTTTTTGTTACATGTGTGTTTTCTTAAGTACCTTCATTTTATTTGTAGACCTGTTTACCATCGTGTTGTTTTCCTTGCTATGGTTTTAATGAAATTGGCGGTGTAAGGTGTTTGCTCAAATCCAGAAAGATTTCTAATGTTTAACAGTTATTACGTATATTTTAAAAATTTGATGACTGTTTATGGGGTGGACTATATTTAAGAGTAGCATGTTTGTGCTTCGTTCAGTTTAGAAAAAAATATATTATGTTCATATAAAACTGTGTAAAACTTTGTAGTCAATAAAAATCTGAAACTGATATTTTTTAATGTGTGTGTGTGTTGAGGGGGTGAATGAATAGATGTGTGTGTATGTGTGTGAGTGAGTGAATGGTTGTATATATGCGTGTGTGTGTGTGTGTGTGTGTGTGTGTGTGTGTGTGTATTTATGTACATGTTCATGGGTAGGTGTGTGTGTGTGTGTGTGTGTGTGTGTGTGTGTGTGTGTGTGTGTATATTTATGTACATGTTCATGGGTAAGTGTGTGTGTGTGTGTGTGTGTGTGTGTGTGTGTGTGTGTGTGTGCTTGCCTCACTGAACAGTACAATAGTTTGGGTCGTGTTGAAGGCAATATAAGCATCGCACCGTCCTCTTGACTCATAGCAAATGTTGCAGCTACACTTGTCTGTACCAAGGCACTTTCTCCAGCTTCTGTCCACTGAAAGATCTATTATTGATTATAAGCGTAAGTAGTCTTTCTTTGGCTTTGTTTTTATTCATATTAAACTTTATACTTTAGAGGCTGAGAGATCGCTTTAAAACACTAAATAGATAAATATCATACACAGGTATCACAGAACATCGAAAACTTTCATCAACTCTTGTCCTTTAGCTCCCTTCAATATCACACTCCCACCACAGTAATTTCTTTATTCATCTTCATTTAAATCTGTTGTTTCGCTTCCCGAGACTTTCCACTTTACAGTAATTAGTCCATCTTAGTCATTCAGTAGTTAACCAGCACCTTTGCTTTTTTTTTTTTTTCTTCTTTTCTTTCCTTTTTTTTTTTTTTTTACAACTGATCTGGAATTGGAATTGTTCGTTTCCGTTTTTTCCACTTACCAGATATCTGAACTATTTTTAAGAGAGGAGTATCAAAATAACTTCAGCAACTGGCCAATCTATTTTGCCTTTTTTTTTGGTGGGGGAGGGGGTGAATCAAAATTATTCGACTTTTTTATTTAATATTAGTTGATAATATACCACTAGTGTGATTTTTTTTCGAAGAATTTTGTTTTATAATATTCTAGGTAATTTTTACTCATACTTTTCTATCCTTACTGAAGAAAATCATATATAATTTTGTGCAACAGTTCACTTTATAGTCATTGCAATCATCTTTGTTCGAATAAAGTATTTTAATGCTAAGTTTATTGCACTGCAGACACTCATCCACGTGCTTGTAAAAAAAAAAATGGAAGAGGTGGAGCTTTACGAGAGCGGCAACAAAACATGCATAATCGAGCGTTCATTGTTCATGTGGCTGTGGAAAAATGGTCAGTCTGTGCGATGTATAGCGAAGCAGACCGGGAGGAGCCCTACTACAGTACGTCGGTGGGTGCGGCGGCTTCAGAAGGAGGAATATCTACAAGCTAAACTATTAAGAAGAAAGCAACTAATGCCATGTTTTATATTTCCGCTTGATACAGTTAATCTTTACAGTAATTCAGAAAGGGCTTTGCTGTTTAACAGCATGTTCAATACTGTGTGCGATAAGATGCTGATATACTATTATAATGAATACCAACTTTCACTGTTGTGATGTGAATTCTCTAAGAAGCCATTACTTTAGAGGAACAATAGGACCTCAAGTGTCAAATACTTTCAATACACGCATTCCACTCACAATAAATCGCATGCAGTTTAAAAATTGAAGATTTTTTTTTTTCTTTTCATTTTTTTTTTTTTTCCGAAACAAAGATATGCAAACAAGATATTTCTAATAATCGTATTTCATGTTCCAAAAACTTTATATTCTGTAAGTTAAAATGATGAAATTAAAAACTGATAAAAACGTGTGTATATTATTTTCATCGATTGTTGGAAGATTATCAGTGGATCGTCCATTCCGGAATTCATACCAACGATCAGAGAATAGATCGTGACTAGATAGTTATCAATCACCCTATTTAGGATATATTCAAAAGCTTTAGAACGACAGGAAGTTAAAATTATATGCCGGTTGTCCAAAAGACTGGAACAGCCATTCTTCCAAGGAATAGTTTGGATGGATATGAGAAACAAACGTTTGACACTACGTATTATTACGGAGAATGATAGGAGGGACTCCATAAGGCTCATTACCCTTTTGAAAATCAAGGCCAGAAAAGACATATAACATCATCACGGAGAATTTCAGTAGAAGACTATATTTTTTTAATATTTTTTTTTATGTAGGAAGGACAGTGGCCAAGGGCAACAAAAATCTAATAAAAAAAATGCCCACTGAAATGCCAGTCCCATAAAAGGGTCAAAGCAGTGGTCAGAAATTGGTGGATAAGTGTCTTGAAACCTCCCTCTTGAAGGAATTCAAGTCATAGGAAGGTGGAAATACAGAAGCAGGCAGGGAGTTCCAGAGTTTACCAGAGAAAGGGATGAATGATTGAGAATACTGGTTAACTCTTGCGTTAGAGAGGTGGACAGAATAGGGGTGAGAGAAAGAAGAAAGTCTTGTGCAGCGAGGCCGCGGAAGGAGGGGAGGCATGCAATTAGCAAGATCAGAAGAGCAGTTAGCATGAAAATAGCGGTAGAAGACAGCTAGATATGCAACATTGCGGCGGTGAGAGAGAAGCTGAAGACAGTCAGTTAGAGGAGAGGAGTTGATGAGACGAAAAGCTTTTGATTCCACCCTGTCTAGAAGAGTAGTATGAGTGGAACCCCCCCCAGACATGTGAAGCATACTCCATACATGGACGGATAAGGCCCTTGTACAGAGTTAGCAGCTGTGTGGGTGAGAAAAACTGGCGGAGACGTTTCAAAACACCTAACTTCATAGAAGCTGTTTTAGCTAGAGATGAGATGTGAAGTTTCCAGTTCAGATTATAAGTAAAGGAGAGACCGAGGATGTTCAGTGTAGAAGAGGGGGACAGTTGAGTGTCAGTGAAGAAGAGGGGATAGTTGTCTGGAAGGTTGTGTCGAGTTGATAGATGGAGGAATTGAGTTTTTGAGGCATTGAACAATACTAAGTTTGCTCTGCCCCAATCAGAAATTTTAGAAAGATCAGAAGTCGGGCGTTCTGTGGCTTCCCTGCGTGATATGTTTACCTCCTGAAGGGTTGGACGTCTATGAAAAGACGTGGAAAAGTGCAGGGTGGTATCATCAGCGAAGGAGTGGATAGGACAAGAAGTTTGGTTTAGAAGATCATTAATGAATAATAAGAAGGGAGTGGGTGACAGGACAGAACCCTGAAGAACACCACTGTTAATAGATTTAGGAGAAGAACAGTGACCATCTACCACAGCAGCAATAGAATGGTCAGAAAGGAAACTTGATATGAAGTTACAGAGAGAAGGATAGAAGCCGTAGGAGGGTAGTTTGGAAATCAAAGCTTTGTGCCAGACTCTATCAAAAGGTTTTGATATGTCCAAGGCAACAGCAAAAGTTTCACCAAAATCTCTAAAAGAGGATGACCAAGACTCAGTAAGGAAAGCCAGATCACTAGTAGAGCGGCCTTGATGGAACCCATACTGGCAATCAGATAGAAGGTTGTCAAGTGATAGATGTTTACGAATCTTCCTATTGAGAATAGATTCAAAAACTTTAGATAGGCAGGAAATTAAAGCAATAGTACGGTAGTTTGAGGGATTAGAACAGTCACCCTTTTTAGGAACAGGTTGAATGTAGGCAAACTTCCAGCAAGAAGGAAAGATAGATGTTGACAGACAGAACAGAAAGACTTTGACTAGGCAAGGTGCAAGCACGGAGGCACAGTTTCGGAGAACAATAGGAGGGACCCTATCAGGTCCATAAGCCTTCCGAGTGTTTAGGCCAGCGAGGGCATGGAAAACATCATTGCGAAGAATTTTAATAGGTGGCATGAAGTAGTCAGAGGGTAGAGGAAAGGGAGGAACAAGCCCAGAATCGTCCAAGGTAGAATTTTTAACAAAGCTTTGAGTAAAGAGTTCAGCTTTAGAAATAGATGTGATAGCAGTGGTGCCATTTGGTTGAAGTAGAGGAGGGAAAGAAGAAGCAAAGTTATTGAAGATATTTTTGACTAAATGCCAGAAATCACGAGGGGAGTTAGATCTTGAAAGGTTTTGACATTTTCTGTTAATGAAGGAGTTTTTGGCTAGTTGGGGAACAGACCTGGCATGGTTCCGGGCAGAAATATAAAGTGCATGAGATTCTGGTGATGGAAGGCTTAAGTACCTTTTGTGGGCCACCTCTCTATCATGTATAGCACGAGAACAAGCTGTGTTAAACCAAGGTTTAGAAGGTTTAGGACGAGAAAAAGAGTGAGGAATGTATGCCTCCATGCCAGACACTATCACCTCTGTTATGCGCTCAGTACACAAAGACGGGTCTCTGACACGGAAGCAGTAGTCATTCCAAGGAAAATCAGCAAAATACCTCCTCAGGTCCCCCCAACTAGCAGAGGCAAAAGGCCAGAGGCACCTTCGCTTAGGGGGATCCTGAGGAGGGAATGGAGTGATAGGACAAGATAAAGATATGAGATTGTGATCGGAGGAGCCCAACGGAGAAGAAAGGGTGACAGCATAAGCAGAAGGATTAGAGGTCAGGAAAAGGTCAAGAATGTTGGGCGTATCTCCAAGACGGTCAGGAATACGAGTAGGGTGTTGCACCAATTGCTCTAGGTCATGGAGGATAACAAAGTTATAGGCTAGTTCACCAGGATGGTCAGTGAAGGGAGAGGAAAGCCAAAGCTGGTGGTGAACATTGAAGTCTCCAAGAATGGAGATCTCTGCAAAAGGGAAGAGGGTCAGAATGTGCTCCACTTTGGAAGTTAAGTAGTCAAAGAATTTAGACCTCACTGGGAGTAATTATCGTTTCGGCAGGTGTCTACTGCCTCCTCCTCAGAAAGAGGAGGCGAAGTATGAAAAAAAGCCGTAACCATCACTGGAGAGTTATCATCATAGTTCTTAGGAGATGGTTCATCTTTATACAAGAGAAGGCGAGAAACGGAATATAGAAGAGAGAGAGAGAGAGAGAGAGAGAGAGAGAGAGAGAGAGAGAGAGAGAGAGAGAGAGAGAGAGAGACTGGCACAGAACAGGCAGAACAATAATTATTATGCAGAGTAGAAGAGCAAAATAGCGAAAGGCTTCCCTCACCCGCCTGACTTATTTCATATATATATATATATATATATATATATATATATATATATATATATATATATATATATATATATATATATATATATATATATATATATATATATATATATATATATTATTTTTATTTTATTTTTCATTTATTTATTCTTTTATGTAAAGGTGACACTGGCTAAGGGCAACTGAAATCCAGTAAAAAAAAAAAAAAAAACACTGAGATGCCGGTCCCCGAATAGGGTCCTAAGCTGTAGTCAAAAATTGAAGGATACGTGTCTTGAAACGTCCCTCTTGAAGGAATTCAAGTCATAGGAAGGTGGAAATGCAGAAGCAGGCAGGGAGTTCCAAAGTTTACCAGGGAAAGGGATGAATGATTGAGAATACTGGTTAAGGTTTGCATTAGAGAGGTTGACTAAATAGGGGTGAGAGAAAGAAGAAAGCCTTGTGGAGTGAGGCCGTGGGAGGAGGGGAGGTATGAAGTTAGCATGATCAGAAAAGCAGTTAGTATGAAAATAGCGGTGGAAGACAGCTATACGAGTAGATGCAACATTGCGGCGATGAGAGAGAGGCTGAAGACAGTCAGTTAGAGGAGAGGAGTTGAAGGGTGGTATCATCAGCGTAGGAGTGGACAGGACAAGAAGTTTGGTTTAGAAGGTCATTGATGAATAATAAGAAGAGAGTGGGTGACAGGACAGAACCCTGAGAAACACTATTGTTAATAGATTTAGAAGAACAGTGACCGTCTACCACAGCAGCAATAGAAGGTTCATAAAGGAAATTTGAGATGAAGTTACAGAGAGAAGGATAGAAGCCGTAGGAGGATAGTTTGGAAATTAATGATTTATGCCAGACTTATTAAAAGCATTTGATATGTCCAAGGCAGCAGCAAACGTTTCACCAAAAGCTTTAAAAGAGGATGACCAAGTAAGAAAAGCCAGATCACTAGTAGAGCCGCCTTGACGTAACTCTTACTGGGGATCAGATAGAACGTTATGAAGTGATAGATGTGTAAGAATCTTCCTGTTGAGGATAGATTCAAAAACTTTAGATAGGCAGGAAATTAAAGCAATAGGACGGTAGTTTGAGGGATTAGAACGGTCATCCATTTTAAGAAACGGCTGATTGTAGGCAAACTTCCAACGAGAAGGAAATGTAGATGTTGACAGACAGAACTGAAAGAGTTTGACTAGGCAAGGTGCAACCACGAAGGCACAGTTTCGGAAAACAATAGGAGGGATCCCATCAGATCCATAAGCCTTCCGAGTGTTTAGACCAGAGAGGGCATGAAAAACATCATTGCGAAGAATTTTAATAGGTAGCATGAAATACTCAGAGGATGATGGAGAGGGAGGAACAAGCCCAGAATCCTCCAAGGTAGAGTTTATAGCAAAGGTCTGAGCGAAGAGTTCAGCTTTAGAAATAGATATGATAGCAGTGGTGCCATCTGGTTGAAATAAAGGAGGGAAAGAAGGGAGTTAGAGCTTGAAAGATTTTGACACTTTCTGTTAATGAAGGAGTTTTTGGCTAGTTGGAGAACAGACTTGGCATGGTTACGGGCAGTAATATAAAGTGCATAAGATTCTGGTGATGGAAGACTTAAGTACCTTTTCTGGGCCACCTCTCAATCATGTATACCACGAGAACAATCTGTGTTAAACCAAGGTTCGGAAGGTTTAGATCGAGGAAAATGAGTGAGGAATGTACGCCTCCATGCCAGACACTATCACCTCTGTTATGCGCTCGGCACACAAAGACGGGCCTCTGACACGGAAACGGTAGTCATTCCAAGGAAAATCAGCAGAATACTTCCTCAGGTCCCCCCAAACTAGCAGAGGCAAATCGCCAGAGGCACCTTCGCTTAGGGGGATCCTGAGAAGGGATTGGAGTGATAGGACAAGATACAGATATAAGATTGTGATCGGAGGAGCGGAACGGAGAAGAGAGGGTGACAGCATAAGCAGAAAGATAAGAGGTCAGAAAAAGGTCAAGAATGTTGAGCGTATCTCTAAGACGGTCAGGAATACGAGTAGGGTGTTACACCAATTGCTCTAGGTCGTAGAGGATAGCAAAGTTGGAGGCTAGTTTACCAAGATGGTCAGCGAAGGGAGAGGAAAGGCAAAGCTGGTGGTGAACATTGAAGTCTCCAAGAATGGAGATCTCTGCAAAAGGGAAGAGAGTCAGAATGTGCTCCACTTTGGAAGTTAAGTAGTCAAAGATTTCTTATAGTCAGAGAAGTTAGGTGAGATATATACAACACAGATAAATTTAGTTTGAGAATGACTCTGTAGTCGTAGCTAGATGGTGGAAAACTCATTCATTTGATTCAAGATTCAAGAGCTAGAGCAGGTTAAGTCGTTGCGCACATAAACGCAACATCCAGCTTTGGATAAAAAATGAGGATCAAGAAAGTAAGAGAGAACAGTAAAGGTTTCAAGACACTTATCCACCAATTTTTGACCACTGCCTTGACCCTTTTACGGGACTGGCATTTCAGCGGGCATTTTTTTTTTTATTTTTGTTGCCCTTGGCCAGTGTCCTTCTTACATAAAAAAAAAAAAGGGGCTACTGTCAGTAGCCTCGGACACCTGAGTTTCAGTGAGAAAAAGAAGATAAGGTTTAGAAGAGGAGGGGTGGTGTTCTACAGATTGAATATTAGATCTTAGATCGCGAAGGCTGCAGAAGTTAATGAAGAAAAAGTTGAGGGGGATGTCATGACACTTAGAATCGTTGTCAGAAGGTCAGTCCGACCTGATGATATTTGTGGACCCCTCCCGAGGATGGTGTAAGAGTCACTATGATCATTTTGAAATTCTGAGTGTGTGTAGTTTTGTATGAAGGAATATATATATATATATATATATATATATATATATATATATATATATATATATATATATATATATATATATATATATATATATATATATATATATATATATGTGTGTGTGTGTGTGTGTGTGTGTGTGTGTGTGTGTGTGTCTGTGTGTGTGTGTGTGTGTGTTTATAAAGTGATAGTGATATATATATATATATATATATATATATATATATATATATATATATATATATATATATATATATATATATATATATATATATATATATATATATATATATATATATATATATATATATATATATATATATATATGTGTGTGTGTGTGTTTGTGTGTTTGTGTGTGTGTGTCACATCAACCCTGCTTTCCCGCTTCTGGCTGGCTCCATGGAGCCTCCATGTCACACCCATAAAACTGACTAAATGAAAATGCCATTTCCTTGGCATAACTTAGAGGCAAACTTGTGCCGCTCTCATCTAAACAATACACTCCTTCCCGTGTGTGACACCACCAAGTCTGCGTCTCAATGTCAGATGCAACACTTCTACGCTTCATTCCTCCCACAAGTCCCTCGATGACACAGGTATCGCCACAACGATACTCCACAACCACAACTGCTCCTTTACAGGATGCAGCACCCGCATCCCCGCACATGGAGCCAAACACCCACACATGGCCATCAGAAAACAACAATCCCCAGCTCTAACATGAGCCTGGCCAACGTGCCACTGGTTCCAGCAAATACTATCGTGTGCAAGCACTTCTCATCAGATCCTATACCTTGTCGCTTCGAGGAAGCCGACATCCATCAACACATACTACGCACCTCGGGCCCAGCACCTGACAAGTAACAACAGCTTGGCCAACAGCATCCCCTAACAACATTGAGGGTGCTTCCTGAGCGGCAAGCAACACACTAGCACAGGCAGCCTCACTCGGGACTGCCTTTCGACGCGGCGCCGTAACGGTGGCGTCAAATCATAATTTGCCCCGGAAGGAGGTATCGGACGAGCAACATTATAAACAACAAAGGTCATTAGGCTTGCCAGACTGATCCGCGCGTTTACACCCAACAAATTTTCTTCACATCCGTCCACCAAATCCGCGCCAAACGCTTAAGAGTTATCCTGACTCTAAAACGGTCAAACACCAGACCTGCAACGTGCTTCTAGCACCCGTACCTCCTTAACTGCGGATGGCAAATCAAAACGAAACATCAAACCTCCGTCCTCCTCTTTCCGCCGGCTATTCACAATAGTGTTACTCTCAGCAAACTCTCCCCGACCCTCAGCTTCCTTGTCTTCCACTCCTGCCTTGGCAAATAGTGGGGCAGCACACACACGAGGGGTAGAACCCACCCTGACTACACTGACAGCTGTTGTAGCAGCTGCCAGCATAGCATGGGTGGCTCACCTCGTAAGCAAACACCTACCTTGTCTGGTCCCGGCAGGGGAGCAGCATACTTCCCGCCTCCGGTACACTCTGCAGGGAAGGAAACTCCAGCCTCCCCAGCAGAGTCAGGAGTCTCCCCGCCCCCGGCAGTGACCCCTGACACACCAGCCAGAACTAGCTGGAGCCCAGATTGAGTACGGGCGCCCACAGCTTCAACACCAGGTGACAACTCCGCCTGAGTGCCACTTCCAAAAGGCTCCACAGGGTGAGGCATGCCATCAAACACACAACCCAAACTTATCACTCCAGCCTCACCCATGGCAACACACTCACCAAAGACAGGTGCCTCTTGTGGTGGCTCTGCACTTTTGCCGTCAGCCCCAGCACACTGACTCAAAGACGAGTCTGACTCTGACTTATCAAAACCCTAGCCAGCAGAGGGACAGGCCTCTGGGCACTCTGC
The DNA here is from genome assembly GCF_035594125.1 of Scylla paramamosain. Taxonomy (NCBI): domain Eukaryota; kingdom Metazoa; phylum Arthropoda; class Malacostraca; order Decapoda; family Portunidae; genus Scylla; species Scylla paramamosain. The sequence continues at coordinate 11,706,074 of NC_087185.1, forward strand.
CTCCACTGCGGCATCAGTACTAACACTGAGCTCCTTTTCTGCAAGCCCTGCCTTATTGTAGTCGACCCCTGGGCTCACAGATGCCGCAGACACCCGACGCCTGGGTACTCGCCTCTGAGGCAGCACTCTCAGCAGCCTCCACACCTGAGACGGCATCCGTGGATGGGGGCTGCATCCATACTCTTCCACCTGCCAATTCATTCCCAAGAAGGAAATCGACCCCCGACACTGGAAGGTCCTCCGTTAGTGCCACCCGCGCCTCCGCGGTCTCTAGCGAGCATGTCAGCCTAATATCCGCCGTGGCGAGGCTCTCTGCTGCGCCAATTTCTTGGCACCACACAGGCTGACCGGAGGTAACTCGCCTCCCAGTCACATTTCTGTACAGCGATTGCTGTGTCACTGTCCCTCAAAACTGTAACAGGATACGTAACCCCATCAATTTCAACAGTGCCCTGACACAAAAATGAACAGCACCAGTCCAACTCATACCTCCCAGGGGACAGTGAGGTAACAAAAGATGAGAGGGCAGCCACACCGCCCTTTCCACCCTCACGATTCAATACAGCCCTGGGACTCAATAAAGGCTTCTGGGGCGTCTTGGTAGCCGTAACGGTTATTAATTTGGGACAGTTAAATTTGTTATGTCCTATAGTTCTATAATAATAGCACGTGGGCTGCACGTTATACCTGTGAGTACTGTGTTTCATGCTCCCAGACTATCTCCGTCGTGGGCTGGGTGGAAACTTATTACCAACAGGGATGACTCGCCCTGAGTTGTTACTGGAGCCACTACCACCAACCAACCGTGGCACAGGCCAATGCGCCGACACGTGGTCATCTGCCCACGTAGCTGCCTCCTTCAAGGTCTTAAACCTTTCCTCACGGAGCAGCGGTACTGACTCCTTCTCAGCCACATTAATGAACTGCTCCATTACCATGTGATCCTTTAACTCACGGTAGAAGGTGGCCTGCTCGCTAGCAATCCACTTTTAAAATGTATCCTCAAGATAGGGAGCACATTCTAAATTGGAGTCACTGGCCCTTTTCTTCCCTCCACTTAACTGCAACTCTGTATGTCTCTGGCTAATAAGCTCTTAGGATGTTAGCCTAAAACTTCTCATAATCCTTCAAATCCTCTACTGACATCCTATCATACACATCTAATGCCTTGCCCTTCAACATATTGGCAACAAGGCCAACCCATCCCTCCTGAGGCCATTCAAATTCTGAGCCTTTCCCCTCAGATCTCCTAAACCACCCCGTCACCTTCTTTTCATAAAACTCAGGGATCAACTTCAAACTCCTCATCATCTGGCTTTCTCCTTAACTCTTTCATCTCTCCTCAAGTCCTGAGGTGAATTAACTTCATTTCGAGTCTTCTCCGACTCAAATATCCTATTCTATCAAATATCAAATATTCTCTCCTCCTCCCCCTCATATATCTTCGCCTCCTTCTCTGCCTCAAGTAATCTCATTTCCTTCTTCTCGGCCTCAAGCCTCTTAGCTTCCCTCTCAGTTTCATGCCTCCAGGCTTCTCTAGCCTCTTCTGTCTTCAATCTCCTTTCCTCAGCTTCTGCTTCCAACTCCATTCTCCTCATCTTCAATTTGAATCGCAATTCCTCAGACATGCCTTCGGTCTGGAAGAAGCCACCATAGCTGCGGGAAGGGTTAACACGTCCGTGGACGTTATGTGTGGGACTAGGTGTCCTCACACCGAACTGGCCCCAGTCTACACTGCCGGTCCCATCACAGGCAGGGGATTCAGGTCGCGAGTCACCCGTGCTACCAGCCCTGCCCTCCATGGTTTACTCTGAACGTGGGCACACACAAAACAAAGAAACAAACAACAAACTGTCTTCCCAACGTGGAGACAAAGCTTCTAGCTATAATAGCGAGGTCGTTAATTTCTGTTACAACCACAATTCCCAGCCCCTTCACCAAGCTGGCGCACCTGAACTAGCTTCACTCAGCCGCCTCCTACGTTGACTAAGTGCAGGGCTCAAAAACGGGTGTACAGGGTCCCTTGTGACGCCTGAACCCTTTTTTCCACGACAGTCGTAACTCCAGGTCACATTAAATTGAGGTTGCCAGACTGTTTTACCGACCCACAGACAAGAGAGATACTCCAAAGAGTACTTAACACCCACAGCCACAGAAGAATCGACAACCACGTCTAGGAAAAACAGTTAACACACAATAACATGCATATGATCGAGGTATAATACACAGTTGGGCTTCCACCCACCGTGACAGTCTTCCCACTGCCCAACAGAGTGTTATAACCTCAAGCTGAGTAGTATCGTTTTACTGTCTCCTGGACGACAGGCCTTTTCAGGACCTGGGGAGGGAGTAAAGTTTACTACGTGGTTAATTACTTAACTCAACTGCGGCTGAACTGCCTCGACCCGCATAGATCCACACATAGACACCTGCCCACACCCGCTCCTCGCGCTGTCTCTACTTGAATAAAACACGTTAATTAAAAAAAAAAAAAATCTTCTGAGCAAACAAAGGGGACCATATGAATAGTGATAGTTTCTCTGTCAAGGGCAACTCTTCTCCGATAAATCCTAGAGCACGTCTCGGTACGTCTGCTCTTGCCAACAACAGAGCAACGCCTGGCGTGGGAAACTTTAAAAAATTCTACTGAGCAAACAAAGGGGTCCAGATGAATAGTGATAGTTTCTTTGTCAAGAACAACTCTTCTGCTCTAAACTATGTGAAACTCAAACTGACTGAACAGAGGAACATAAGGTAAATTAATCGGGGAAGGAGAGTGTCCAGGCGCGGAAAATCTTGTGGTAAGTTAATGCCAGCAAGCGGCTACGCATCGTACCCTAGCCCACTCTCTCTCTCTCTCTGTCTCTCTCTCTCTCTCTCTCTCTCTCTCTCTCTCTCTCTCTCTCTCTCTCTCTCTCTCTCTCTCTCGTTTATTTTCTTTTGTCTGTTACCATTATTACTTTTTCATTGCGTTCTCGCTGTACATTACAATATAAATAATTAAATAAATAAATAAATAAATAAATAAATATATATATATATATATATATATATATATATATATATATATATATATATATATATATATATATATATATATATATATATATATATATATATGTAAACAGCTCTGACCTCAAACACACACACACACACACACACACACACACACACACACACACACACACACACACACACACATATATATATATATATATATATATATATATATATATATATATATATATATATATATATATATATATATATATATATATACGAGTATATATATATATATATATAACCAGCTGTGACCTCACTAAACGTTTTCTTTTGTGTCTCACAACACAAGGGGGCAGTCACAGCCTGCCCTCTAAAGAGAACTACACACAAAACTACAAGCACCTAATAACACACACACACACCCTTCACTCAAAAAATTTAAAATCATCATGGCGACTCCTACACCAGCCTCGGAGTCCCCATCTGGGGAGGGGACCATAAATGTTCCCAGGTCGGACTGCCTTTCTGTCGACAACCCTAAGTACTTAGTCTTGACACCCCCTCAAATTTTTCTTCATTAACTTCTGCAACATTCACGGTCTAAGATCTAATTTTCAATCTGTAGAACACCACCTCTCCTCTTCTAAACCTCATCTTCTTTACCTCACTGAAACTCAAGTGTCTGAGGCAACTGACAGTAGCACCTTTTATGTTCCCTCCTACTTTCTTTATCCTCATTTTCGATCCAAAGCTGGATGCTGCGTTTATGTGCGCAATGACTTAACCTGCTCTCGTGCCCACGCTCTTGAATCTTCCGAGTTTTCCACCATCTGGCTACGACTATAGAGTCATTCTCAAACTAAATTTATCTCTGCTGTATACCTCTCACCTAACTCCTCTGACTATAAGAAATTCTTTGACTACTTAACTTCCAAAGTGGAGCACATTCTGATCCTCTTCCCTTTTGCAGAGATCTCCATTCTTGGAGACTTCAATGTTCACCACCAGCTTTGGCTTTCCTCTCCCTTCACTGACCATCCTGGTAAACTAGCCTACAACTTTGCTATCCTCCATGACCTAGAGCAATTGGTGCAACACCCTACTCGTATTCCTGACCGTCTTGGAGATACGCCCAACATTCTTGACCTTTTCCTGACCTCTAATCCTTCTGCTTATGCTGTTACCCTTTCTTCTCCGTTGGGCTCCTCTGATCACAATCTCATATCTATATCTTGTTCTATTACTTCAATCCCTCCTCAGGTTCCCCTAAGCGAAGGTGCCTCTGGCATTTTGCCTCTGCTACTTGGGGGGACCTGAGGAGGTATTTTGCTGATATTCTTTGGAATGACTACTGCTTCCGTGTCAGAGACCCGTCTTTGTGTGCTGAGCGCATAACAGAGGTGATAGTGTCTGGCATGGAGGCGTACATTCCTCACTCTTTTTCTCGTCCTAAACCTTCTAAACCTTGGTTTAACAGAGCTTGTTCTGGTGCTATACTTGACAGAGAGGTGGCCCACAAATGGTACTTAAGCCTTCTATCACCAGAATCTCATGCACTTTATATTTCTGCCCGGAACCATGCCAAGTCTGTTCTCCAACTAGCCAAAAACTCCTTCATTAACAGAAAGTGTCAAAAACTTTCAAGATCTAACTCCCCTCGTGACTTATGGCATCTAGCCAAAAATATTTTCAATAACTTTGCTTCTTCTTCTTTCCCTCCTATGCTATCACATCTATTTCTAAAGCTGAATTCTTCGCTCAAACCTTTGCTAAAAACCTTGGACGATTCTGGGCTTGTTCCCTCCTCTCCTCCACCCTCTGACTACTTCATGCTACCTATTAAAATTCTTCGCAATGATATTTTCCATGTCCTCGCTGTCCTAAACCCTTGGAAGGCATATGAACCTGATGGGATCCCTCCTATTGTTCTCCGAAACTGTGCCTCCGTGCTTGCACCTTGCCTAGTCAAACTCTTTCAGCTCTGTCTGTCAACATCTACCTTTCCTTTTTGCTGGAATTTTGCCTACATTCAACCTGTTCCTAAAAAGGGTGACCGTTCTAATCCCTCAAACTACCATCCTATTGCTTTAATTTCCTGCCTATGGAAAGTTTTTTTTTTTTTAATCTATCCTCAACAGGAAGATTCTTAAACATCTATCACTTCACAACCTTCTATCTGATCGCCAGTATGGGCTCCATCAAGGCCGCTCTACTAGTGATCTGGCTTTCCTTACTGAGTCTTGGTCATCCTCTTTTAGAGATTTTGGTGAAACTTTTGCTGTTGCCTTGGACATATCAAAACCTTTTGATAGAGTCTGGCACAAAGCTTTGATTTCCAAACTACCCTCCTACGGCTTCTATCCTTCTCTCTGTAACTTCATATCAAGTTTCCTTTCTGACCATTCTATTGCTGCTGTGGTAGATGGTCACTGTTCTTCTCCTAAATCTATTAACAGTGGTGTTCTTCAGGGTTCTGTCCTGTCACCCACTCCCTTCTTATTATTCATTAATGATCTTCTAAACCAAACTTCTTGTCCTATCCATTCCTACGCTGATGATACCATCCTGCACTTTTCCACGTCTTTTCATAGACGTCCAACCCTTCAGGAGGTAAACATTCCAGGCAGGAAAGCCACAGAACGCTTGACCTCTAATGTTTCTAAAATTTCTGATTGGGGCAGAGCAAACTTGGTATTGTTCAATGCCTCAAAAACTCAATTCCTCCATCTATCAACTCGACACAACCTTCCAGACGACTACCCCCTCTTTTTCAATTACACTCAACTGTCCCCCTCTTCTACACTGAACATCCTCGGTCTGTCCTTTACTTATAATCTGAACTGGAAACTTCACATCTCATCTCTAGCTAAAGCAGCTTCTATGAAGTTAGGTGTTCTGAGACATCTACGCCAGTTTTTCTCACCCCCCAGCTGCTAACTCTGTACAAGGCCTTATTCGTCCATGTATGGAGCATGCTTCACATGTTTGGGGGGGTTCTACTCATACTGCTCTTCTAGACAGGGTGGAATCAAAAGCTTTTCGTCTCATCAACTCCTCTCCTTTAACTGGCTGTCTTCAGCCTCTCTCTCACCGCCGCAATGTTGCATCTCTAGCTGTCTTCTACCGCTATTTTCATGCTAACTGCTCTTCTGATCTTGCTAACTGCATGCCTCCCCTTCTCCCGCAGCATCGCTGCACAAGACTTTCCTCTTTCTCTCACCCCTATTCTGTCCACCTCTCTAATGCAAGAGTTAACCAGTATTCTCAATCATTCATCCCTTTCTCTGGTAAACTCTGGAACTCCCTGCCTGTTTTTGTATTTCCACCTTCCTATGACTTGGATTCATTCAAGAGGGAGGTTTCAAGACACTTATTCATGAATGTTTGACCACTGCTTTGACCCTTTTATGGGATTGGCATCTCAGTGGGCTTTTTTTTTTTATTGGATTTTTGTTGCCCTTGGCTTCCTACATAAAAAAAAAAAAAATAAATAAATAAATAAATAAATAAATATATATATATATATATATATATATATATATATATATATATATATATATATATATATATATATATATATATATATATATATATATATATATATATATATATATATATATTAAAAAATTCCATTTTCAGAATAATATGAGGCCCTATGGATTGATGTGGACAATTTTAACCATTAGTAACATATCAATGGCTCAAGGAACTCCTCTTTCTCGAAAATGTAAGTATTATTACATATGGTAACAGCAAAGCAATCTCTTTCGATGTGCACCATGTATATTTCTGAATATATACGCTTATATTGATAATAATAAGTAATAAATTCTTTGTACAGCACACAGGAAACGTTGCAGTTTGGTCTGGTCTGTAGAACGTACATGTCTTCTATTAGACATTTTTATGTGCCTTTTTGTATGTCGCTGATGCGGTCACACAGTTTTTTTTTTTTTTTTCGAGAAAATGCCAATGCATTTCAATATAGGAAAAGGTGATTAAAGCTTCCGCAATTCGCTCTACTCGTGACTGCATGTGATACTGACAAGTATCACATGCAATCCAAACTCTTTTAGAGGTATTCAGCCCTCCTCACGTTCCGGGGCAGAGAGATGGCTGCTTTTCAGACACCCGGTATTAAGAAATTCCTGCATCTCTAGAAATTTTTGGATTACCTAGTTTCTGAAAAAGAGAAGGAAATATTAAGCTTCCTTCTCCCATTTTCCCAACAGTATCCATTTTCCGGGCATATAGTATCTATCATAAAGCTCCGGTCACAAATACCCGAATTAGAGCCCGAATGCGCACCTTGTAAACTTCGGTCAGCATTCGGAGTCCATTTAGTGAACATGGGGAACACTTCGGCAGGGCTTCAGCGAGTTCACCGAATATTTCGTGAAATGCGAAATTTTCGGTCCGGCTTCGTAAACGAAAAAAATCAGGCTATATTCGATATGCGTTCGGTATGCTTCCGGTATATGTTCGGTATACATTTTGTGTATTCGGTATGGATTCAGCGTCAACAATTTGAAATGTGACCGTTAAAAACTTCAAAATTCAGTACATATTCGGTAGGCCTTCGGTATGTGTTCCTTATAAATTCGGTCTGTATTCGGTATGCATGCAGCGAATGCAATAAGAATGCAGATCCAACAGAAACAAAATTTTTACAGCATTTCTGATTACATACCAGATGCGTATCGAATGTAAGCTGAATGTATACCGAATTTTTACCGAATGCAAATCGAATGCGGATTGAACCCAAACCGAACGCGCACTGTCTGGTAACACTGCCGATATAAATACAGGAATAAACCTGTGGGCGAGGAAAGGGATCTAATTTGAGGGATTATGTTGACTCACGGAGGACTGGGATTAAAGGATTGTTCTGGGAGAAAGAGGAGAGACAGAGAGAGAGAGAGAGAGAGAGAAAGAGAGAGAGAGAGAGAGAGAGAGAGAGAGAGAGAGAGAGAGAGAGAGAGAGAGAGAGAGAGAGAGAGTTTAATTTATTTATTTTATTGCACCGCAACATCGAGGTCATATGGCGCCGCTACAAACCCTTAAAAGCGACAAAGATGGCAGTTCTTAAGATATCGATATTAAAAACTAAATTATAGGCAAGGTAAAAAAGAAATCATATAAAAAAAAAAAAGGAAATTGGAAGAACCATAAAAAAATAAATAAATCATAAAATGAGAGGATTGGTATAATATTTTAGTTACTTTATTTAATCTATTTCAATTTTATTTAGAGTGAGGGGGTACTGACCCAGACCACTGTCTGGCGTTGTACGTTCCAAACCCAAGACATTGATCACACTGACCCAGATATCCTGCGTTGTTCGTTATGTGCCCAAGACACTGACCCCACTGAGCCAGATATCTGGCGTTCTTCGATGCGTGCCCAAGACACTGACCCCACTGACCCAAGCCCCAAGACCCAGCATTGTTTTGTCTTCCTCACTTGCTTCCATGTTATCCCAATGCAATAATAAGGTTCTCTCCAATATTATATTACTTTTAGAATAAATAGGAGAGCACTTAATAGGTAATCTATAAAACAGAAAAGATTAGGGGAAGAAGAGAGGAAGTAAAATGGCCAAGGGCAAACAAAGCACTATGGCAGTCACTAAAAATAGTAAAACTTGAAACTGGTCAGGTAAAAATTATTTTTAGACCAAGAATAATGACAGAGAACTCTGACGTAAAGACAGAGGCAACTCTCGGTAGGCTACCTCCTCGACAAGAAGAAGGGAATATAACACTATGTCCCATTCCTGCATCAGATTTTCAACCATCTGTGTAAACTGGGACGGAGCCAGAGTGTGTTGAAGAGTATTCCATAAATAAAGCATGAGACTCGTACTGTGATAATAAATCTTTATTATTAACAACAGGAGGGCAGATCGATACCCGCGAAAACACCCAATACCCGACTCTTGGAAGGCGATGGCGGTAAATGAAGAGGGAGGGTTTATGAAACTCGGTCATGGTAGACCTCATTACCAGAGACTGACGGCTTAGGTCCAGTGGCAGGACACCAGCATCCACCAGTAACCTAGGGATTGGGGATGAGCGGAACGCACCAGTTCCCTGGCGAATACCTACGTGGTGCACCGAATTCAACACACGGAACCGAACCTCAGTAGCAGAGGAATAAATTTCACAACCGTACTAGATCTAATTTAGAAAGAATAAGACTTCAGTGCAAGGCTAGAAGGTTCTATCTGTCAGCACACCAAGAAATATGAACCAAAACTCTTAGAAGTGATGGCGTCTTCATGCATGCTGCCTTAAAATAACGAAAGTAGGATATCCAAATCAGCCGACCGTCCAATATAAGTCCCAGGAAACGAGTTTCTTCCACACAAGAGATTCTCCTATCATACAAATCTGGGTCAGAGTGAACACCACGAAAGTGGCAAAAAAGCATGACCACAATCTTTGAAGCCGAGAATCAAAATCCCCGAGTTGTGGCCCGCTGAGAAATCCTATTGAGTGCCGCCTGCAGCTTCTTCTCAATAAATGGCATCCGATTTACAGAAAAAGGAGTTACAAAAGTCATCGACAAATAAGCTACCAAGAACTCCTTCCGGAACTACACCAATGACACTACAGCGAAAAGTACGACACTAAGTATACTTCCTTGCGGCACGCCATCTTTAAGTGGGCGTACTCCTGACAGATCGCCGCTAATCCTTGCCCGTAATAAAACGAGATAAAAACTATTATATAAAAATAGGAAGTCGGCCACGAAAGCCAAACTCAAACTAAGCAAAATGCCATGACGCCAAGCTGTGTTGTAAGCTTTCTCTAAATCAAAAAAGATTGCGACATGTTGTTGCTTATTAGCAATTGCATCACAAATGGAAAATTACAGAGACAAAAAAGCATCAGTCGTAGATCGCATTTTCCGGAAACCATACTGACCTGGAGACAAGTAATTGCCTCTCTCCAAGTACCATAAAAGCCTGATATTCACTATCTTTTCCAGCAACTTAATAATGCATAAAGTTATGGAAATGTTGTTATAATTGGTCTTTTCCAGGCTTTGGAATGGGAATAATTACAGCCACACCCAAAGAAGATGGAAAATCACCGGTATTCCAGATAAAGTTATAATGGTCGAGTAAAATAGTAAAAGCTTCATCGGACATGTAACACAAAAAGGAATATGTGATGTCATCGGGATGAATTATGTCACTGGGACAAAGCCATGTGTAGCTCAGATCGAGAAAATAGGACATTATAAGACTTTACACCAGGGAGGGCAAAATTAACGCCAACAGATTCCAAATGTCGACGATGAGGTGCCATATGTGTTGTTGATCCTTTCTAGAGACACTCGCAAAGTACTCAGGAAACAGTTCGGCAACTGTCTTTGAGTCTGTCACCGTGTCCCCATCATGGAATAAAACAGGTGGGGGAGGATCAGAGAACTTTCCAGATATTATGCGAACTCTGAGTGGTGTGAGAACTGTGATGGAAGAGACATAACTCTTCTAAGACTCCTGCCGAGCCCTCTTTAAGGTTCGGCGAACACAGGCACGAGCTCGTCGAAAAATCTCCAAATAGTGGACGTCCCCACGATGCCACCGAAGGCGAGAAAAGCGGTTGAACAGTGACTGTACAATCCGCATTGCACTATGGAACAGGACGTTTAGGAAACTGGCCAGAGTTCTTATTGATGGAATGAATAGCACCGGAGTGCAAAACATCAGTGAAGTATGTTGCAGCCTCAACACAGTTTCCCATTTCATCCATTGAGTGAGCAGGGGCGCTGAGATCTTTTGAATAGATGCCAATCCGTCTTATTTAGCCGCCACCCTATTTGCCACCGCTACCCTATTTGCCCTGTTTCTGGCCTCTATGCATTGCTTTCTTAGACGTAGTTCAGAGTTAACTATAACTCTTAAATCTTTTTCATACCCTGAACCTACCAGAGTTTCTTTGTTTATTTTGTACCTATCCTGTGGGTCTCCTCTAACTACGCTTCTATGCATTGCTTTCTTAGACGGAGTTCAGAGTTAACTATAACTCTTAAATCTTTTTCGTACCCTGAACCTACCAGAGTTTCGTTGTTTATTGTGTACCTACCGTGTGGGTTTCCTAAACCTACGCTAAGTGCTTTATATTTGTTGATATTAAACTGCATTTGCCATCTGTCGGTCCATTCATTCATCCTATCTAAATCTGGATGCAAGGCGATGCCATCCAATTCTGATCTAATTAATCTACCTATCTTCGTGTCATCTGCGAATTTACTAACATCACTACTAATTCCATCATCCAAGTCACTGATATATATTAAAAACAACAATGTCCCTAATACTGATCTCTGTGGCACCCCACTAATTACATGATCCCGGATTTAGAGCCTTTTATTACAACTCTCTGCCGCCTGTCGCTTAGCCTTGGCCTTATCCAGCCTAACACCTTCCTATCTATCCCATGTGCCCTAACCTTTCTCAGGCAAGACTTTCACTTCGTGAAGCCATGTTGTGACTGATCAATCAAGTCACGTTTGTCTAAATGCTCCCTAATGTTCGTCGCTATTATTAACTCCATTATTTTACCTAAAACAGAAGTTAAGGTGACAGGTCTATAATTAGACGTTAAAGTTTTATCTCCTTTCCTAAAGATTACATTAGCCTGCTTCCACATTACTGATACCTCACCAGACTCAAGTGATTTCCTAAAGACAGAAATTAATGGTTCACTAACAACTTATTTGCACTCTTTAAGTATTCCGGGATATATTTAATCTAGTCCTGGTGTCTTGAACTTTTTAGCCTATTTATCTCCTATTCCACTATCTCCTTAGTTATGATAATATCTGTCAGCTTCTCATTTGTAAATATGGGAACTGACGCCAGCCTCCAGTTGCCTGCCTATCACCACGCAAAGGTGATGCCAGCCTCCGGTTGCCTGCCTATCACTACATCCGGGTGAGGTCAACCCTCACACCCTTCGTCTTCCGGACGCCAGCCCTGGCTGTGACCTGACCCGGCCAGCAACGACCCCTACATCCCCAGTCCGTGTCTGCGCAGCCTTGCTGGTGGACACGCAGAGTCCGTGTCCGCCTTGCTTCGGTGGCGGACATGCGACACACGGGCAGCTTCACAGATTTATAATTTTGTATAGTATTGTTATATCAATATACAGCACATTACCACCGTGTTTCTTTGGTCACCTACACATAAGTATTAGGAGAAGCTTTATATATATATATATATATATATATATATATATATATATATATATATATATATATATATATATATATATATATATATATATATATATTCACTAGCACATAAAAATGGTGACCGCGGTGGAAGGAGTCGACGCTACTAGTACTCCAGGCTAACGTGTCCTGCCTGCTCGTCGCCAGTTACTCCAGCTACCTTCATTGCCTCCAGGTAATCTGCTAAGCCGTCGCCGACGCAAACCGCTACGCTACTAGGTGTCAACGGTGCGTTCTTAAAGCTGCTTTTAGGGCCTCTTTCAAGCTTTTTATGCCGAGCCTACCCCTCCATCCTGTGCCCATACGACTTCAAGCCGTCGCCGACGCCGTCCCTGCTTCAAGTCTGAACTTTTTAAGCTGTCACCGACGCAACTCGACTGCTTTGCTGCTGATCCCGTCGTTCTAAGACTTTGAATCTCGCGTCTGCAAGTTTTGGTGTTGCTGTGGTCTTTCCTGCTCGCGGCTTTCCAGTGCAAAATCTGCCACTCATCTTTCACACTTTAAGATTTTATCATCATCATGTGCATTGTCATGATTTTAGCAGTGTATTGTTGTTATTTTGCGATTTATTGGCATAGAAACGTCTTGTTCTTTTCTTTTATGGCCTCTAGTGTTGTCGAAGTTAACATGGCCTGTGATTCGCTGTCCTGAAGTCACCGCTAATGTAAGTTTTGTATTTGGCCACTGTGCTCTCTTTTTTTATGTCTTTGCTATGTGAGTTTTGTGATTCGCCAGTGCGTACTCACTTTTATGACGTCTTTGTTCTGTGAACCTTGCGATTGGCTATAGTGCATACATCACGTGTCTTACACAGATAAGCACGTCGTTATTATGTGAAGTAGGTAGCTCTGAGAGAGAAAAGGAGACAATATAAGATTCACCATCAGTGGAAGCAAAGTTAACTGCACAAGATTCCAAATGGCGACGATAGTGTGCCACAAGCGAATTAGGATCCTTTCTAGAAACACTAGCAAAGTGATCTTCAGTATGTCAGTAACCACCTTGGAATCACCCACCGTCTGGAATATGTCAGTAACCACCTTGGAATCAGCCACCGTCTGGAATCAGCCAAGCGTAGGAGTCGAAAATTTCCCAAAAACCTTGCAAACTTTATTCCGACTTGTGTAAATTGGGTCGTAGCTGTTATTGAGGAGAGATAGTCTTTGCCAAGAAGTTCGGTTTGCATTCTTTAAAACCCGATGAGACTGAGCTTGCTGCCGTCGAAAGATACTTATGCAGTGGGGGTCCCCACGATGTCAGCGAAAACAAGAGAAGGCAACATTCCTCGCCCGCACAGTATTTGAGCAATTATTATTACACCAAGGGGCCGGACATTTGAGAAAAACTGCCAGACACCCTAGGGACGGATTGGAGAGAAGCAGATAGTAATATATGAGTAAAATATGTCGCAACCATCGCCAAAACTATCAAAGTCAGCTGGTGAGCAATCAGGTAAAGTGAGTTCTGTAAAAAAGCTGCCCATTAGTCCTATCTAGACTCTACCTGGAACTACAAGAACGTGTTTCAGATTCTGTCGATTCTAATATCATTGGAAAGTGATCGCTGCCATGCAAATCTGGTAAAACCTACCAATTAAAATCTAAGAGATCATTAGGAGAGCTAAGAGAAATACCATTAGCTGTGGAAGTGCCAGTTTGACAATGATAATGCGTTGTATCCTCTGAATTTAGGATCCCTAATTCCTCATCCTCTATAAATGAAACAAGTAAAACACCTCTGGGGTTGATTGTGCTATCACCCCACAGAAGATGGTGATTAAAATATCGTAGTTAAAGAAAAGGAAAGGGAAGGTCTCGCAAAGTCACACCTCGCGATACACACTACATATTATATAAGGACGGTAAAAAAAAAAAAATGCAACAGTCCGTAGTGGGGTTGTAGTGTGGAGCTCGAGACTATAGTGGAACCAGACTAATTTGATACCCGGGGTGTTGGCTGTACCTCTCGGTTCTCTCATCACCTCAACCCCAGAGTGACCTGACCTGACCATGGCCAACAGGGTGCAGCCTGGGGAATTCACATGTCAGGGAAGCTGGGACGGCAGAGCCGCAAGTCGTATACGCGTTGCCAAGTGTACCAGAAGGTATACAGCGACGGTATTCATTCATCAAATCGAAAGCCGTTTAAATAAATAAAAAAATAGATAAATAAATAAATAAATGAAAACATGCAATAGTGTATAACAACAAATAATTTTGGAATACTTAAGGCAAAGGATGACAGCATGAGCGAAAGAGATGTTCATATGCCTGTCGACTGTGAAGAAACCAATGTGGGTCAGGAAGAGCCCGATTACCAAGTTAGCCTGGTTCCACTATAGTGTAAAATATATAGTTGCGAACCAGAATTACAATGCCACCGTGATGGCTTTTCTCTAAATCAAAATCAGAATAAAATCCACCATATCCGGAAAGAGGGGGAGAAACTGAGTCTCCCACCACTGTCTCTCGCAGACATACACACGCTGGAGAGAAATGTGACGGGAGAAGACTCATCTTCTCCCAAAAAGAACGCAGACCACAGCAATTTCATTGGAGGATTCTGTAGAGTATTACTTTCAGGGGGTTTTCAGGGAAGCTCCATAGAGAAGGCTTCCTCTGCCAACTTGGTTAGGTACCTTACTCGACAAGAAAGGCTTATCTAATCTTAGATAGAAAAGGAAACCTGCGACCGGATACTTGGTGTAATGATAGGAACCTACACACAGGTCTCTGATATTCCTCAAGAGACATTAAAAGGAGGATTCCTCGAGACAGACAGATTGGAGACGTGGAAAGAAGCATTCAACGTCCATGTAGGATAAAGATGAATCACTTCGCTCATCTAAGTCCTGTTCAAGGCCTTCTGATGTTTCCAAAGAAATTTTTCTTCTGGAACGCCTGGTAAGTCAAGGGACACAGCAGATTCTCGGGAACGTTTCTGGTGGGACTCAGAAGGAACTTTATGAGATTTCTTTATCAAAGAGTGCATCTGTTGCCGTTTAACAATCTTGAGAAGTGTTCTTGGTTGAGAATCCATGGTGGCATTAACTTATGCAATATGAAAACCTGCAGAAGTAGTCTGTGATGTCGTTGCTGAAGATGCTGTAGAGGGCTTATCTGTGACATTTTAATAACATAAAAATATAAGAAAATAAGGGCAGCTGCAAGAAACCACCAAGCCTACATGTGGCAGTCCCTGTATGAAACATACCATCCATAAATTTATCTCATTTTTAAATCTCCCTAATGACAACATTAACAGTCTGATTACTGAGTCTGTTTAATTTATCTACCACACTATTTGAGAACCAATTCCTTCCTATCCCTTTTTTTCCAATATCAAACCAATTATTTCTTGTTCTATCCTGATTACTGATCCTGATAATTTTGCCTACGCCACCCGTATACCACCTAAAGACTTCTACCCGGTCCCCTCTTAACCTACGTCCCTCTAAGGAATGCAAATTGAATAGCTTCAGTCTCGTTTCATAAGGAATACCCGTTATCCCTTGTATTTATTTAGTCGTTCTTCTTTGTACTGATTCTGATAGACCTATATCCTTCTTGTTCTAACCCAACTTACCACTATTTGTGAGTTACGTTAGAGTTGCCAAGTCTTTCTACTCACCAAGCACTGCTATTTCACTCTCGTTACTCAAGTAAAATTACCGAGTGGTATGCCATAAACGTAGCTCTAAAAAAATCTACAAGTATTTATTAACTATTATTTCAACTAAACATGCAAGCAAAAAAAAAAAAAAAAATCATATCATACTTATTTCAGTCTCAAAGTTAAACTCGAGTAGAAAGAAACAGGGAAATTTTTAAGTGCTACACTTATCAATTAACTACACATTATTTCAAATAATATGGAGAACTCATTTAAAGCCACACGTAATTTGGTCCATCAGGTAACACAGTAGCGCTCCGTCTCCATCATTAAACATATGTATGAACACACATAAACTAAGATATTTTTGAAAATATCTGAACATAGTATACTTCATAATAAAACACTAGGTCATGGCATGCAAAGGACCACAGGAATCACCATTCCACTTACCTCAATCAAGCTTAAAATAAACACACGAAACACAAGAAAAACACATGAACAGCCACAATATACCTGACACAACTAAAGTTGCGACACTCAAGGTATTTACTTAAGTTTTACTTACTGACATGATGAAGCAGAGAGCTCTGCTGTCTTCATGGTTCACTAAAGTCAGTTTGGTACACCTTGGCACACTATCCTGCTTATTCCTTTTGTTTGTCTACTGCCTGCTTGCGCTTCATTTTATTATCGTTTGTAACTGTTGTGTCGTTGAACTACATACGTCTACATTCATAAGGTCTATATCTCGCTTAAAAAACTCAGGATAATCATTCCCACAAAGGGATATAGATGTCCCTCATGCCCTTCTAATTCGCTAACCACTAAGTCACTGAGGTTAAGTCTCAGCTGTTTCCAAATTTAGCACGCTTATGTCTAATAGGGAATCACTGAGGGTAAGTCTCTTCTGTTTCCAAATTTATCATGTTTGTGCCTACAAGGAAATCACTGAGGGTAAAAAAAAAAAAAAAAAAAAAAAACATTTACCATGTTTGTCCATTCGTTGATCATATCCAAGTCCGCCTACGAGGCGATGGCATCCAAATCTTGCATAATTAACCTACCTATCTTCGTGTCACCTGCACATTTACTAACATCACTAATAATCCCACTATCTAAGTCATTATTAGATATTAAAGACCACAATGGTCCAAAAACTGATCTCTGTGACATCTCACTAACTACTCAAGCCCCGCCCACACATTGATGAATTTTGATGGCGACTTCGCCATCAAAATTCAGAGAGAGAGAGAGAGAGAGAGAGAGAGAGAGAGAGAGAGAGAGAGAGAGAGAGATGCAGAATCATCTTTACAGGGAGTTATCAATCCACTGTCACCTGACCCTAGCAAAAAGGTGTGAAGGGCATGTAGGAGAGGTTGGTACTATGGCGAATCTGCTGTGTCAGCGCTGCGAACTTGTTGAAACAACACTGCGAATTCATTGCGACAGCGGCTACAGCGCAACAACAATGCTGCGACACCGCTGCGAACATGCTGCAACCTTCAGCCGTGGCGACTCCGATGCGAACACGCTGCGACTCAACCTGCACTAGCCTAGTACCTTCTCGTCTAATTAAAGTATAGGCGAATGATGTCATAACTAACCTCGTAAACTTTACTGTAAAAAGTCAACAAGTCTTCAAAAAGTGAACAAGACTTTCCCTTCGTGAAGCCATGCTGTCACTGATTTGTTAAGTTATGCTTGTTTAAATGCTCCCTAATGTTCGCGATTACTGACTCCCTTATTTCACTTACAGCTGAAGTAAATCTGGTAGATCTATAATTAGACATTAAAGTTTTATCTCCTTTCTTAAATATGAGTAGTACATTCGTCTGCTTCTACATTACCCGTACCTTTCTTGAATCTAGCGATTTTCTAAAGACAGACAGACAGAGATTTTCTAAAGACATCTTTACATTTCTGAAGTATCATAGGGTGTATTTCGTCTGGTTCTGGTGACTTTTTTTTTTTTCAACTTATCTATCCCCTGTTCCAGTATCTCTTTACTTATGGAAATATTTATCGGCTTTTCATTCTCTTCTCCTCCTAAATCTGTTCACCATTCGGCATTTCCTGCATGCTTTCCTAAGTGAAAACAGTTAAAAAATACTAGTTTAGAATATTTCTTATCTCTTCCTCAAAACTAACTTTCCTTTAATTTCTGTTCTTTGTCCTATAAACCTGAGATAATCCCTTAGGGCCTATCTTCACCTGGTTAGCTACCTTTAATTAGTATTTTTTTTTTTTAGCTTTCTTCGTAAATTTCCTGATCAATTTATTATATTGAATGGAAATTTTGAATTTTGAGTGAAAGGTGTGTGTGTAATTAGGTGCTTGTAGTTTTGTGTGAAAGAAAAGTCTTTGGGGGCAGGGTGTGACTGACCTTGTGTTGTGAGACACAAAGGGAAGCGTTCAGTGAGGTCACAGGTGGGTTTAATAATAAATTCACAACACCCTCTGAACCAGTGCTTTAGACCTCACTGGGAGTAATTAGCGTTTCGGCAAGTGCCTACTGCCTTCACCTCTTATACTGCCTCTTCCTCCTCCTGGTGAGAATTATAAATGGAGCATTTATTGTCAACTTGGAGGTGAATCCCATCAACTTACAGATTCTTCCATTATGTGGTCAAATTTTCTGATTCAGCGGTGTCCAACGAATTCATCTTTCAGGTAGGTTTCATCAGATGAATTCACCGGTATCACGAATTATGAACCGAACATAACATACATTTATGAACTGATTTTGATGAAATTTAGAAGTTGGGTCGCCCTTCATCTGGGGAGTAACAGAGGCTAAGTCTTAACTAGTTCCATCCCAAAACCGTTAGATTACTTAGGCAAAACTGGCACCATAACACAATTTTTGATGGTGCCACCAGGTTATCGACAGAAGAAATGTACAACAGTAAACGGACATATATTTTAGTTTCATTATAAGGTAAACTTTATTTGGTTGATAGCTTTGGCGAACAAACAACTGGCTTAGAGTGATGAAACCGTGCTTTGGAGTGTCAAATTTTATCCGAGCGAATCCGGGTTAGTGTATATATATATATATATATATATATATATATATATATATATATATATATATATATATATATATATATATATATATTGTTACAAGTAACATTTTAGTAGTGCGAAGGAAGTTAGAAAGGAGAGGAAGAAAGATGAGAGCAAGAGAGAGAGAGAGAGAGAGAGAGAGAGAGAGAGAGAGAGAGGGGGGGGGGGAGCAAACCATAGTGACTCATCCCCGTGCTCTGAGTTTCTTTATAAAACCGCGTGTCATCCACCTTGTACTAATTTCTTTTTCCCCCTACTTTTCCACCAACCTTCTTTCATTTTCTAGATATAAAAGAGTTGCCCTTCTCTATAAAATAACTAAATGCCATCCAGCTCCCTTTATGAGCACGAATTAATTTTTATAACCTATTCCTCGTCTTAGATCGAAGTAGCCGAGTGAGGTAGGAGGGTTCAAAGAGCCCGCTCTGGAAGTTCTAGCAGTCACGTGGGAAATCCATTTCAGTGTTGCTTGTTTTATGTGCATGTTTACATCCAGCCTAGACTTTGGAAGGAAAGCAGGGATGAGTCGCGACCTGAGACCCCCGCGTCTTTAGGTAGTGTGAGAGTTGAATTGGCTCACTTTAGTTAGTTGGACACCCAGTCCCGCAGATAGTGTCCATGGCCGTACTAATCCCACTCACAGTATTGGCGGAATTTTCAAGATAGAAGGAATGTCTGAAGAGTTGAGGTTTAAGTTAGAAATGAGAAGAATGGAACTGGAAGTAGAGGCAAGGATAGTGAAAGCTGTGGGGCTTAGGGAAGTCAGGGGATTTGAGGCCGAGGAGGCGGCGAAGCCACTTAAGGCGGAGAAGGAGACAAAAATGTATGAGAGGGAGGAGGCTGAGAAGAATAGAATTTATGGGTTGGAGAAGACTCGAATAGAGTCTCACCTCATGATAGTCGGAGATGAGAGGTAGTGAAGGAGGATAAAGTATGAAGCTAGATAGTAAGAAGCTTTAAGCTAATACCCAAGTCTGATGAAAACGTGACCGAATAGTTTAGAAGGCATCAGAATTTGATTAGCCTCAGAAATGTTGGGTTGGCCTTGTTGCTAATATATTGAAAGGCAAGGCATTAGAAGTTTATAATAAAATGTTATTCTAGGAGTCTACGAGGCATGGCCGGAAGCATGCAGATTACAATTTCGGGGAAGTAAGCAAAAGGCCTAGAGATTCTTACTTCGAGTGTGCTTACCATCTCGGGGACGTCTGAAAAGTGGATTGCTAGCGAGTAGGCCACGCTATATGGCCAGATGATCACGTATTAACCACTGACCGGTGTCTCGCTGTTTTTTTTCACCTTCTCCACTGCAGCGATGCAAACTCTAATCCCTTCTAAACCAAACTTCAAAAACGCAGATTGGGAGAAATTCCAAAATTAAATAATCAACATAATGAACTCCAGTGACAACGTAGAATCAGCCACATAGGAAGAGATTGACAAAGAAATAAGAAAATGGTACCAAATTATCAAGAGCCACCCAAAACACCTACCTATCACTCAATACAGAGCACTACCGCACACCAGACAACGAATGCACACAAAATATTAATTTCCCAATCCAATACATTTAAAACAAACTCATATCAATGGCTGGCAAACCAACATTACGACATATACACAAAATTAAGTAATGAGCTACATGAAGTATTACTAACAG
>NC_087185.1:11731663-11754163 GCF_035594125.1 Scylla paramamosain
GGCAGAAATATAAAGTGCATGAGATTCTGATGATGGAAGGCTCAAGTGTGGGCCACCTCTCTGTGATGTATAGCACAAGAACAGGCTGTATTAAACTAAAGTTTGGAAGGTTTAGGTCAAGAAAAGAGTGAGGAATACGCTTACATGCCAGACACTATCACCTCTGTTATGCGCTCGGCACTCAAAGACAGGTCCCTGACACGGAAGCAGGAGTCATTCCAAGGAAAATCAGCGAAATACCTCCTCAGGTCCCTCCAACTAGCAGAGGCAAAACGCTAGAGGCACCTCCGCTTAGGGGGATCCTTAGGAGGGATTGGAGCGATGGTACAATATACAGATATGAGATTGCGATCGGAGGAGCGCAACGGAGAAGAGAGGGTAATAGCATAAGCAGAAGGACTAGAGATAAGGAAAAGGTCAAGAATGTTGGGCGTATCTCCAAGACGGTCAGGAATACGAGTAGGGTGTTGCGCAAATTGCTCTAAGTCGTGAAGAATAGCAAAGTTGAAGGCTAGTTCACCAGGATGATCAGTGAAGAAGAGTTAGGTGAAAACTCTAAAGATTCAAGAGCGTGGGCACGAGAGCAGGTTAAGTTATATATATATATATTACTTATTTAAATTTTCTTATTTTATCTTATTCATTTAATTTGACACTCACTCAGTATTTAGCAGAATGTTTGCCCTTGAAAATGAAATAATCACTATTCATCTAGCTCCCATACTTTAATCAGTAGATTTTTTTAAGTAAAGTGTTTTATTCAAGTAAAGACTGCGCGGAAAGCGATGTGTGGACGGATGTTTGTATGTGTGTGTGTGTTGCACCCCACCACCTTCCTTGTATCCCCCTTCCCTTAGCAGCAGAGGGAGAGATGCGTTTTCCAGTCACTACCCAGCACTTGGAAAGAGTAGACGTACTGAGACGTTTTCTAATATTTGATGGAGACTAGGGCAGGTCAGCTGCTTTAAGGGGATAAGTGAATCATTACCAGCCGTACCTCCCGCCGTGCTTATATAGAATATGGGTCTCCATTGCTGTCTGTCATTAAGGGTAGTTATGTGTACCATGCACTATACCCAGGGAAGTGACTCCATGGCGGTGTTTGTCCATGCCGTGCTCAGTGCGCAGTGAGCGGTGAATGACCCTCCTGTGTGTTCGTGGACACTCTTTTGTAGTAGTTTCTTGTGTCTTGTTAGTGACTCTATTTTCTCTGCGGGCTGATTGAGTTAAGCCGCAGAGAACCTAAGTAATTAGTGAACTTTACTCCCTCCTCAGGTCCTGGCAAGAGCTGCCTTCCAGGAGGCAGTAAACGATACTACTCAGCTTGAGGCTATAACACTCTGTTGGGCAGTGGGAGGACTGTTATGGAGGGCGGAGGTCTAACGGCTTATTATACCTCAACCATATAAATGTTATTGTATGTTAACTGTTTTTCCTAGACGTGGTTGTCAATTCTTTTGCAGCTATAGGTGTTAAGTGTTGTTTGAGTATTTCCCTTGTCTGTGGGTAGGTAAGATAGTTTGGCGACCTCAACTTAGTGTGACCTGGAGTTATGACTGTGATTGAAAAGATGCATGAGTCACAAGAAACTCTATACACTTGTTTTTAAGCCCTGTACTGAGTCCACGCTCAGGGAAGCTAGTCCAGGTGAGGCAGTTTATTGAAAGAGTAGGGATTTGTGGTCATAACAAAAATTGGTGAACTCGCCAGGATTACTGGTAGCTTCGTCGCCACGTGGGGAAAACATTTTGTTGTTTGTTTCATTGTCTTGTATGTGACCACATTTAGTGTAAACCATGGAGGGCAAGGCTGGTAACAGGAGTAACTCACGACCTGAGTTCCCTGCCACTGCTGGGAGCGGCATTATAGATTTGGCGCAATTCGGTGTGAGGACACCTAATCCCACACATAGGGTCCACGGACGTGTTAGCCCTGCCAGCAACTTTGGTGGCTTCTCCCAGACCGAAGGCATGTCTGAGGAGATGAGATTTAAGTTGGAGATGAGGAGAATGGAGCTGGAGGAGGCTAGAGAAGAAATTGGAGGCTGAGAAGGAGAGAGAATCGATGAGACTGCAGTTGGAAGGTGAAGCAGAGGAAAGGAGATTCAAGACTGAAGGGGTTAAAGAAGCCAAGAGGCTTGAAGCCGAGAAGGCAAGTCTTCTTGAAGCAGGAAAGGAGAAACAAAAGGCGAAGATGTATGAAAAAGGAAATGAAGCTCCTTGCGGCTGAAATAGAAAAGGAAGAAGCTGAGAAAAATAGAATGTTTGAATTGGAGAAGACTAGAATTGAAATGAATTCACCTCATGGCTTGAGGAGAGGAATTAACGAGGATACAGTGAAAACCGAGGATACAGTGAAAAAAAGTAAGGAGTTTGAAGTTGATTCCTGAATTTGATGAAAAGGTGACAGAGTGGTTTAGGAGACTTGAGAAGAAAGCTTCAGAATTTGATTGGCCTCAGGAGAGATAGGGTTCATTTTGTTGCTAATTTGTTGAAGGATAAAGCCTTGGAGGTGTATGAAAGGATGTTTGTTGAGGATTTGGAGGATTATGAGGAGTTTAAGGCTGACATCCTGAGAGCCTATAAGCTGCGACCGGAGGTATATAGGCTACAGCTTCGTGGAGGGAAGATGCCCAATAACTCATCTTGAGTATGCTCGCTATTTGGAGGAGACATTTGAAAAGTGAATTGCTAGCGAGCAGACCACCTCTTACTGTGAGTTAAAGGAACTCATGATAGCAGTTTATTAATGTAGCCGAAAAGGAGTTAGTACCACTGGTCCGCGAGAAAAGATTCAAAAGCTTAAGGAGGCTTCTACTAGGGCAGATGACCACGTGTTGGCGCACCGGCCTGTGCTACGGTGGATTGGTGGTACGTCTGGTGGGGCTGGTGATGTATCTGGTTGTGCGGCCTGCGCCAGTTTCTCTGGGAGTCCACATTATAGTTGTGCCTCTAGTAACAAATCTGGGCGAGTCAACCCAGTAGGTAATAAGTCTCCACCCAGCCCATGACGGAGACAGTCTGGGAGCACGCAACACAGCACTCCCAGGTATAGTATGCAGCCCATGTGTCATTACTGCAAGAATACTGGGCATTTTAAGTATAGTTGCCCTAAGTAAGTGTCCGCCATTGCTTCCAAAACGCCCCAGAAGCCGGTGGCCTTGATTGTGTCCCAGGGTCGGGACCAGAAGGGTGATGAGATCCGGATTGTGTTTAGTCAGGAGGGTGGAAAGGCCGGTGTTGCCGCCCCCTCATCTCTTGTTACCTCACCGTCCACTATGAGGTCTGTGTTGGACTGGTGCCGTCTATTTTTTATGTAGGGGCGCTGTTGCGATTGATGGGGTTACGTATTCTGTCACAGTTTTGAGAGACACAGCAGCACAGCAGTCGCTGCTCAGGAATGTGACTGGGAGACGAGTTGCCTCCGATCAGCATGTGTGGTGCCGGGGAATAGGCGCTAAGGAGAGCGTCTCTACGGCGGAGAGTAGGCTGTTATGCTCGCTAGTAACCGCGGAGGCGCGGATGGCAGGCATTAGCGGAGGATCTGCCAGTATCTGGTATTGATTTCCTTCTGGGGAATGACCTGGCAAGTGGAAGAGTCTGGGAACAGCTCCCAACCGCGGACGCCGTCCCAGATGTGGAGGCTGCTGAGAGTGGTGACTGAGTTTTCCCTGTTGTTACTCGCCCTAAGGCGAGGAGAACATCCTTGCGTCAGGTGTCCGCGGGATCTGTGACTCTAGGAGTTCAGGAATATGACTGGGAGGTAAGTTGCCTCCGATCAGCCTGTGTGGTGCCAGGGGATTGGCGCTGAGGAGAGCGTCTCTACCGTGGATATTAGGCTGTTATGCTCGCTAGTGACCGCGGAGGCGCGGGTAGCACTAACAGAGGATCTGCCAGTGTCTGGTATTGATTTCCTTCTGGGGGAATGACCTGGCAGGTGGAAGAGTCTGAGTACGCCGACGCCGATCGCCGACGCCGTCCCAGATGTCGAGGCTGCTGAGAGTGCTGACTGAGTTGTCCCTGTTGTTACTCACCTTAAGGCGAGGCGAACATTCCTGCGTTGGGTGCCCGTGGGATCTGTGACTCCAGTAGTCGACTGTAATAAGGCAGGGCCACCACAAAAGGAGCGCAGTATTTGTATTGAGGCCGCAGTAGGGGCAGAGTGCCCATAGGGCTGACCCGCTGCTGGTCAGGATTTTGGCGAGTCAGTCAGACTCGGTCAGTGTGCTGAGACTGCAGAAGACTGCAGAAGCGCAGAGCCACCAAAGAAAGCACATGACTTTGTGGAGACTGCTGTCAAGGGTGAGGCTGGAATGATGAGTTTGTGCTGTGTGTTTCACGGCTTCCTTCACCCTGTGGACCTTTTCGGAGGTGACACTCAGGCGGAGTTGTCACCTGGTGTTGAGGCTGTGAGCGCCGGAACTCAATCTGGGCCCCAGTCAGTTGTGTTTGGTGTGTCAGGGGTCGCTGCCGAAGGTGGGGAGATTCCTGACTCTGCTGGGGAGGCGGGAGTTTCCTTCCCTGTGGGGTGTACCGGAGGAGAGGAGCAGACTGCTAACCCTGGTGGGACCAGACACGGTAGGTGTTTGTTTGCTCACATGGAAAGCCACCCGTGCTGGCAGCTACTGCAAAAGCTGTCTGTGTAGTAAAGGAGGGTTCTGTCCCTCGTATGTGTGCTGCCCCACTACTTACCAAGGCAGGAGTGGATGGCAAGGAAGTAGAGGGTCGAGTAGTGTTTGCAGAGAGCAGCAATATTGTGAATAACCGGCGGAGAGAGGAGGACGGAGGTTTGTTGTTCCATTTTGATGTGTCATCTGCAGTTAAGGAGGCAAAGGTGCTAGAAGCACGTAGCAGCCTGGTGCTTGGCCGTTTTGGAGTCAGGTCGACTCAGGAGCATTTGCCACGGGTTTGGTAGTCGGGTGTGACCACGTTTGTTGGGCGTAACCGCGCGGGTCTGGCTGGCAAGCCTTATGACCTCTCGTCTGGAGCCTCTCTCAGTTGTGTTACGGCCGGTGTTGCTTCCCATGGTGTGAGGATAGTGATGTTGTTCGCCGGATTCCTCCTCCCGGGGCAAGTTGTTGTGATGTATTTGACGTGAGCGTTACGACGCCGCGACGGGACGCAGCGCTGAGTGAGGCTGCTTATGATGCTTTGTTGCTTGCTGCTCTGGAGGCACCTTCAGTGTTGGTGGGGGCTGCCTGTGACCGAGTTGTTGTTGATGATTGTCAGGTGCTGGGCCTGAGAAGTGTAGTATGTGTTGATGGATGTCGGTTTCCTCGAAGTGACAAGGTATCGGGGATAATGAGAGAGGCTTGCATATTGGAGCAGTTGCTGGAACCAGTGGGACTGGCCCCGTGGCACATTGGCCAAGCTCATGGTGGAGGCGGGAATTGGTGTTTTGTGATGGCCAGGTGCGGGAGTTTAACTCAGTGTGCAGGAATAAGAGTGCTGCGTCCTGGGAAGGAGCCGCCGTCAGCTCGTTGCAGAGATGGTTGTGTCATCAAGGTGTCGACAAGAGGAATGAAGCGTAATAATGTCACTGTGCCTGACGGTCAGAAGCAGACTTGGTTGTGTCACACCCGGGAGGAATCTTGCTTTGTTAAAAGCGGCCAGATAGCCCTTCTGAGTTTTGCTAAGGAAGTGGCATTTTTGTTTTATCAAATTTATGGATGTGGCACGAAAGTTCCACAGAGCCAGGAGCGGGCAAGCGGGAGTAATGGTGTGGGCAGTGCAGGCCCGACTGAGAGTAGTGTTTGGCCGGGAAGTATTTTGCCTGGCCCTGCTGATGATGATGATGCACCAGGAGACTGGTGGGCTCACTGTGTGTTGCAAGGAGGCAGAAATGTCATTGTTGCATGGTGACTGAAGTTTGTACGGTCTGGAGAAGATACAGATGGAGGAGGGTGTGTAGTGATAAGAGGAGGAGAGGTGAGAGTTGGCGGAGAAGTAGGGAAGGCAGAGAATAAAGACGACGAAGAAGGAGGAGGAGTGACCAGAGTCACAGGCAGAGTTGGCGTAGCTATGACCACTGAAAAGGAGATCTCAATGCGATGCCCTGCAGAAGAAAGCTTGCACACCAGTGTAGCAGTGAAGATAACAAATCCTGGCATAGAACCAGAGACTGGTCTAGGAGGAGGAGTAGGAGGAGGATTGATTGATTGATTGATTGACTTTTATTTCTTGCTCCGCAACATTGTGGTCACATGGCGCCGCTACAAACCTTTTAAAGCGACAAAGATTGCAGTTATTAAAAAAAAATATATGTATTAAAAACTAAATTATAGGTACGCTAAAAATGTTAAAAGACCACTAAAATAGAAAGCATGAAAAGGAAATAGGAAGAGGCAAAAAAAAACTTGTCATAAAAATGAGAGGGTTGGTGTAATGATATTTCATTTAATTCATTTAATTTAGTTTGATTTACTTTAATCTAATTTGATTTAAAATGAGGGAGTACTGACCCCAATGACTGGCGTTGTTCGTTCCGTATCCAAGACACCGACCTCACTGACCCAGATATCTGGCGTTGTTCGTTATACGCCCAAGACACTGATCCCACTGACCCAGATAGTTGGCGTTGTTCGTTGCGTGCCCAAGACACTGACCCCACTGATCCAGGCCACAAGACCCAGTGTTGTTCGTTAAGTGTCTCCCTCACTTGCCTCCATGTTCTCCCAGTGCAAAAATAAGGTACTTTCCAACATTATATTTCTTTTAAAATAAATAGAAGAACACTTAAAAGGTAATTTATAATTTGTTTAAAAGTCCAGCCTTCTCCACAAACATAAGAACCTCATGTCCCGAGGAAAGAGCCCTCTCTCCAAGTATCATACTTGGAGACATATGGAAGGTCCCATCATCATCGCGACAACGGAAAAGATATCGCTCCCGCAGGTCCACCAGACTGGGACACTCCACTAGAAAGTATCGCACTGTAAAGGGAACTAAACAGTCATCACAGAATGGTTGGCTTTCCCGGGACATGAGGTAACCATGAGTGAGATGTGTGTGACCCGTCCAGAGACAGGCCAGTGTAGTCTCTGAGTTGCGCCCCTGCACATGGACACATGTCCATAGGCGGAAAGTTACAGAGGTTATCTCCCCTATCTTAGTGGAGGCAACCACATCTTCCCACATCCCCTGCCATGTGGCAGGAACTGCCACCCTTATATTGGAGTATAAATCATGAAAGGGAATGGAGGTGGAAGAAGCAACCCGAGTTGCAGCCTCTTTAGCCAGCCTATCGGCCTTTTCATTACCATGAACCCTAACATGTACGGGTACATCTATATGCACAACGACTGAATTTGCTTTCGATCCCACGTTCTTGAATATTCCGAATTTTTCACCATCTGGCTACGACTATAGTCACTCTCGAACTAAATTATTCTGCGTTGTACGAGTATATCTGTCACTTATCTCTTCTGAGGAAAAGTTTGACTATTTATTATTTTTTTTTGAGATACACCCAATGTTCTTGACTTTTTCTCTAATCCTTCAGCTTATGCTGTCGACTCCTCCGATAACAACCTCATATCTGTATATTTTCCTTTCATGCTAATTCCCCAAAGCGAAGGTACCACTGGCGTTTGGCTCTGGTTAAACAGGAGGAGGCTTGAGGAGATATTATTATGATTTTCCTTGGAATGAACGCTGTTTCCGTGTCCTGAACGCATAAGAAAGGTGATAGTTTCTGGCATGGAACGTACATTTCTCGCTCTTTCTGTCGACCTAAACCTTCCAAACCTTGGTTTAGAACAACCTGTCCGCGTGCTATACATGATAAAGAGGTGGCCCACAAAAGGTACTCGAGTCTTCCATCACATGAATCTTAAATACTTTATATTTATGTCTGAAATCATGCCAAGTCTGTTCTCTAACTTGCCAAAAATTCTTCCATTACTAGAAAATGTCGAAATCTTTCAAGATCTGATTGCATTCGTGATTTATTGCACCTTGCCAAAAACATTTCCAATAATTTTGCTTCTTAAGTTTTCCTTCCTTTATTTCAACCTGATAGCACAAGTGCCATCTCATTTACTTCTATAACTCAACTCCTCACTCAAACCTCTGATAAAAAGTATGATTCAGGGCTTGTTCCTCCCTTTTGTCCACTCTCCGACTAATTCATGCTAGCCATTAAGATCCTTCGCAGTGATGTTTTCCACGCCCTTGCATACCTAAATCCTCGGAAGGATTATCGACCTGATGGGGTATCTCATATTGTTTTCAGAAACTGTGCCTCCGTGTTTGCCCCTTGCCGTGTAAAATTCTTCCAACTCTGTCTATTAACATATGATTTTCCTTCTTGCTTTTGCCTACGTACGATTAGAACAGGTGACCGTTCTAATCCCTCAATCTACCGTCCTATTGCTTTAATTTCTTGCCTCTTTATATGTCTTCAGTCTATCCTCAACTGGAAGATTCTTAAACATCTATCACTTCACAACCTTATATCCATTCGCCTGTATAGATTCCGCCGAGGACATTCTATTGGTGATCTGGCTTTCCTGGCCGAGTCTTGCCCATCCTCTTTTAGAGGTTTTGATGAAACTTTCGCTGTTGCCTTTGATATTTCAGGAGCTTCTGATAAAATCTGGCTCAAAGCTTTGATTTTCAGATATGAGGTTGTTATCGGAGGAGCGCAACAGAGAAGATAGGGTGAGAGGATAAGCAAAAGGATTAGAGATGAAAAAGTCAAAAACGTTGGGTGTATCTCAAAAAACGGTCAGGAATATGAGCAGTATGTTTCACTAATTACTCTATATCATCGAAGATAGCAAATTTAAATGCAAATTCCCCACGATGGTCAGTGAAGAGAGACGAAAGTCAAAGCTAGCGGTGAACATTGGAGTCTCCAAGAACGGAGATCTCCGCAAAAGGGAAGAGAATCAAAGTGTGTTCCACTTTGGAAGTAAAGAAGTAGTCAAACATTTCGTCAGAAGAGATATGTGACAGATATACTAATACAACACAATAATTTAGTTTGAGAGTGACTCTGTAGTCGTAGCCAGATGGTGAAAAATTTGGAATATTCATGAACGTGGGATCGAGAACAAATTCGTAGTGCATACAGATGCAGCAACCAGTTCGGGACTAAAAATGAGATAGAGAAAGTAGGAGGGAACATAGAAGGGCCTACTGTCAGTTGCCTCAGACACCTGTGTTTCGGTGAGAAAAAGAGGATGAGGTTTAGTAGGGGAGAGGTGATGATCTACCGACTGAAAATTAGATCTAAAGCCGCAAGTATTGCATAAGTTAATGAAGAAAAAGCTCACAGTGGTCTCAAAACACTTAGGGTCGATACCAAAAAAGCAGTCCGACTTGGGTACATTTGTAGTACCCTCCCCAGATGGGAGAAACTGCGAGACTGGTATAGTAGTCACTATTTTGATTTACAATTCTGAGTGAAGGGTGCATGTAATTAGGTGCATTTAGTTTTGTGCCAAGGAAGAGAGTTGTCTTTACAGAGCAGGGCGTGACTGCCCTCTTACGTCGTTAGACAGAAAGGGAAACATTCAGTGATGTCACAGCTGGGTTATCGGTAAGTTCACAGCAATCCCTGATCAAGCGTTTCAGACCTCATTTGGGAGAAGTGATCGTTTCGGCGGGTGTCTACTGGCTCCTCCTTTTTTTTTTTTTGTGTGTGTGTGTGTGTGTGTGTGTGTAATAATAATAATAATAATAATAATAATAATAATAATAATAAACGGTTTATTCTTTAGGCAGTCCACAAACTGAAAATGTACATTGGGGGTGGGGAAATACTTGACATTAAACCTAAAGGTAAGTCAAATCTAGAAGAGACTATTGATTGATGGCTCGCACCATGGTGGGAATCGCACTGAGTCTGTGTGTGTGTGTGTGTGTGTGTGTGTGTGTGTGTGTGTGTGTGTGTGTGTGTGTGTGTGTGTGTGCGTGTGCGTGCGCGCGTGCGTGCGTGCGTGCGTGTGTGTGTGTGTGTGTGTGTGTGTGTGTGTGTGTGTGTGTGTGCATGCATTATATGGCACTCAATTTGAACATTACAGTAAAAAAAGAGGGATCAATGGATATACGACCTGTGAACGCAGTACTGGACGCTCTTCGGAGGAATTACACAGTGTTGGCCATTATGGAACAAACATTTCAGGTAACATAACTATTTCTGCACCTTGCCTGTTTACCACCTGCTGTGGCGTGGCGTCTTTTACCTCCCAGGTAGGCTAAAAGAAGACAGACATCTGTTATATAAGAAAATACTTGCAAACATATAATTACATAAATATAATTGTGGTGAAGTTTTCTTACAAAATATTTCATCATCAGCTTACTCTCGTGCATTTCATAATTATACGTAATTAATTTAAAACAGCTATATGGTGTATATCTCGTGTACTGTGATTGCTCTGTAGTATACAAGATTGAACACATACGTAAGAACATATGTAAAATTTCAAGGAACTATCAGGTTTGCATGAGGCAACCCTATAAAACATGCCTGCCTATTTCCACTATATCCCATCCATAAATTCACCACCGTATGTATAAACACATGTTCAGGTATTGCGCTAACGAACAACTTCTTATAGTCATCATTCTTTTCGTGTAGGTCTACATTGCCCTTCTGTATATTTTTTATACTCAAATCGATAACTGCCTGATCAATCGCTGAATTGGAGCTTACACTACAAAAAGACGTTTTAGGAAGAAAATTGTGTTTTGTAGGAAATTTGAGACTAACTTAGTAAAAATTTATTTATTGCATTAGTATGTTATACTCAAATATATATTACATTCAGCACCTACATAACAATTATTTAGAACCGAGTAGCTCTTTCCTACGCACTTACATATTAGTGGTTAGCAAGTCAGAATCGCTTAAGCTTCTGTTCAAATAAAGGTCTGAAACTTCATATCTGCTGCTGATAAGATAATGGTTTAACTAAATCAAAAGAATATTTGCTTCTTGTAATAAAATATTGCTTTACTTGTGAACTTTTCTCTAGTTCATATCCTATGATTTAGACGATCCTAATGTTGTGAACTGGAAAGTCTTCCAGTTCCACATATTTATCATGCGTGCTTCTGGCTTTCCTTAAAAAAGATGAGTGGTTCGAAAAGACATTGAATATATATGAAAACGCAGCACTCACGAGGATACGAATTATCATGACGTAAGAGGTGTGATGAGTATCGAAGCAGTGCTACCAACTGTTCCTATGTCATACATAGCTGACAACACTATAAGGTTAGGCCCTTACGAAATGTTTCAACCAAAATTCATGACACGACTTTTGTTTTTTTTGACGTTCATGTAAAGATCACGGTAGAGAAACGGGCATACGCCGTACCTCTTCGTGACCTCGGCGTTTACCTCTGTCCCATTGCTCTTTGAACCTGTGGTGGATAATATCCCTTACACAGATCCACAGTGACATCTAGCGTTTGGCAGTTTACCTTACCCAGATACCCATTTATTACCCAAAGCAAAGGAGAACGAACAGTTGGGTGAGTTGTGCGCTGACTGCTGCACTAAACTTCGAATTCCTTCGGAAACATCAGATTTGAAGCTAAGCGTTGTAGGTGTCATATATATGTAATACAACCAGTGTAGTTAAAAGATTAGAGGCGTAGATTTTATATTAAAGCACTTTGTGCAGAATGATGAAAACAACTACTTGTAAAGAGTATCAACAATGTATTAATGAAAATTAGGCAAGCACTCATCCAAGTCACACTCCCCTTAGGAATGCCTTGTACGATCCAAAAAAGGGCAGCTTCCACTTTAAGAATTACTGATATACATATATATCACGTTATATATGCTAGATCCTCCTATTTCTTGGATTAGTGCAGGATGATATGGCTTCTCTCTAGGAAAGTTTGGGAATAATTTGATCTGTATTAGTTAATTAAATTAATATAACGTATTTCTGTCACAAATTGCGTAACAATGCATGGATAATGTTTATATATATATATATATATATATATATATATATATATATATATATATATATATATATATATATATATATATATATATATATATATATATGGTAGAAAGTAAATGTAATAAAAAATCCAAATGATAATATCAATGATAGTTGATCTACACACACACACACACACACATTAATAAAATCATGTAACCACTGTATATATAAGAATGGAGGTTTCGTTAATATAATTTTATATCATGTATATTGACTATTTCCCTGGATGTTACTATTTATTTATTCTTACATAATTTGTACATTGATTATTGATATTAACATTCAAATTTCAGGGGAAAAAAATATTAACAGGGCTGAGAGCATTGCAGGGAATTGGATTATTCGAGGTGCCGATGAGCAGAGTAACTTCCAATACAACATGGCATCACTTCTTTTTCCACGCCATAAGCCAAGCTCTAAAAGTGAGTCTTGTTTGCACGACTGCTTGTTGATGCACTGTTAGATTCTTGCAGTAATGTTATCTTAAATTTCCTTCACTCCCTCATTCACACCATTCATATCCAGTAACATTTTTTTTTTAATTCACACTCACTTTTTTTTAATTCACAATCTCCTTCACTCCTTCATTCACAGTACCATTCACACCCACAGTCCCAATATCTTTCATTTCCTCATACACAGCGGCTCCACCGGGCACACTGAGCCCTGATGCAGGCGACACGCTTCCGTGTCTCAGTGTGCTCGAGGACATCGTACTCAAACTTCATTGCAAATATTTGCATTTTGAAATCTCAGAATTATGTTCAATCCCATCAAGATCGCGGATTAGGGTTTGTATTGAACGGAGGTGGTGGTTAAAAGTGAGAAAGAGGACACCTGACCGCTGATGTGGATAGTCATTGGTATAATGAAGAAGTGTGTGGAAAGTTATAAAGCACTGGTTCCCAAACTTTTTCAGCTTGTTACCCAATTTAACGTGTTACCCACTTCACAAAATGTTGTCATTACACACACACACACACACACACACACACACACACACACACACACACACACACACACACACACACACACACACACACACACACTGGCCAAGGAAAAAAAAAAAGCGCACGTGGGTGCCAGTTTAAAAAAAAAAAGAAAATTGCCGGAAAGAAAAAAAAATCAGATGACAGGATAAATGTCTTGAAAACTCCTTGAAATAGTTCAAGTCAGAGAAAGAAGAAAATACAGAAGCTGGGAGGAAGTTCCAGAATTTATTAGAGAAAGGGATGAATACTTGAAAATACTGTTAACACTTCCATTATAGAGGTGGACATAACACAGATGAGAGGAAAAAAAGTCTTGTGCAGTTAAGCCGCGGGAGGAGGGGAGGCATGCAGGTAGCAAAATTAGAAGAGCAGTTTGCATGAAAATAGCTGTAGAAGATAGTAAGAGAGAGGCTGAAGACAGTCAGTTAGAGGAGAGAAGTTGATAAAGTGAACAGGTTTGATTCCACCTTGTCTACAAAGAGCGGAATGAGTGAAACCCACTTTACATGTGAAACATACTCTCTACATAGACGGATAAGATTGGTGTACAGATTTAGCAACTGGGAGATGTGAGAAAAAAACTGGCGGAGGCTACTCAGAACGCTTAACTTCATAGAAGCTGTTTTAGCTAGATATAAAATGTAAAATTTACAGTTTAGATTACGTGTAAAGGACAAACCGAGCATGTTCAGTGTAGAAGAGGGGGGCGGGGGCAGTTGAGTGTGAAAGAAGAACAGGGGGATAGTTGTCTGGAAGGTTGTATCGAGTTGACAGACGGAGGAATTGAATTTTTGAGGCATTGAACAACACTAAGTTTGCTCTTCCCCGATCAAAACTTTTAGGGAGATCAGAAGTATGTTATTCTGTGGCTTCCCTGAATGAGCTGTTTAATTCCCTAAAATATTGGACGTCTTCGAAAAGACGGGGAAAAAAGCAGGATGAAATCATCAGCCTAGAAGTGGATAAAGCAAGATGTTTTGGTTTAGGAGATCATTGATGAATAATAGGAAGAGAGTGAGTAACAAGACATAACCCTGAGGAACACCAGTATTAATAGACTTTGGAGGAAAACAGTGACCGTCTACCACAGCAGGAATGGAACGGTCAGAGAGGAAGCTAGAGATTAAGTTACAGAGAGAAGGCTAGAAGCCATAGGAAGGTAGTTTGGAAATCAAAGTTTTCTGGCAAACTCTATCAAATGTTTTTGATGTCTAAGGCAACAGCGAAAGTTTCACCAAACTCCCTAAAAGTGGATGACCACGACTTAGTAAGGAAAGCCCTTTCACCAGTATAGAAAGATCAGATAACTACTAGGTTGTGAAATGATGCATGTTCAAGAATCTACCTGTTGAGGATAGATAAAAGAAAAAAAATAGATAAATAAAATGAGGCAGAAAATTAAAGCAATAAGAGGGTAGTTCGAGGGATTAGAGCGGTCACCATTTTTCAGGAACAGGCTGAATGTAGGAGATGTTACAGCAAGAAAGGAAGGTAGACAGAGTTGGAAGAGTTTGACTAGGCAAGGTGCAAGCGAGGGTATAAAAAAAACATCTTAGGTTGAGTTTTTTTTTTTTTTTAGCAAAAGTTTGAACGAAAGCTTCAGCTTTATAAATAGATGAGACGACAATAGTGCCATCAGATTGAAATAAAGGAGGAAAAGATAAAGAAGTAAAGTTATTTGAGAGGTTTTCGCCTAGGTGTCAGAAGTCACAAGGAGTGTTAGATCATTTTTTGAGATTTTGATACCTTCTACTTATGAAGTTTTTGGATGGGGGAGCTTGTCGAGTGCTTTTCTAAAGTTCAGGTATAGGATATCATATTTATCTTCATTATCTTCCTCCTCGTAAACTTTATTTTGGGAATTCAAGAATTTCGTAAGGCTTTCCCTTCCTGAAGCCATGCTTTGCCATGAAGCCATGCTTGCCTTAATTATACTGGTGTGATAAATACTCTCAATCCCTGGTCGATTCATTTATTTTAACATGATTTGCGAGCCTCCGATTCGCTCTGGCTACTGACCATTGGCACAATGGTACATGGCAATTTACGACTAATGTAGCTGTATGGCAGCTAACAAAAATCAAGAGGGCTCGTCATTTTGGCGTGTGCAGTACGAGTATGTACCGAGGCCATGGTCACGTATAACGGCATGAATCTTCAACATTCATTATAAATTAATTTTAGAAATTACTCGGTGTTATTTAATTGCTACAACTTAAACATCGCCAATATATTTCTTAAATATAAATGTAACATAATTATTGATTTTGATTAAATTGTCCATACTGGATTTTCTATTTCATGTCAATTTCATGTCTATATATTTCATTTAGAAAGGACAGTCCTAAAAAGTCAACATGAACACCCAATTGATAACCACTTCTCTGAGGAATATAAATTTATAAGTTTAAATTTTCATTTGTAATTATTATTATTATATTTTTTTTTCACTCCCCTTTATACTGATTCTAATAGACCTACGTATATTCTACGGGGGGCATATATACGCAGCATAACGTAGATGTCCAAAATGTATATTAGTAATATAATACTAATATACATTTTTTTTTTACCTCTATATATGTTGTTTATATAAAATATAAACAACATGAATTAAGCTTCCATAGTTACATCTCAACAGGTCATCACCTGGACCAAGTGGCGATGAATCACCCAGTCCTCCCCAAAAGGAAAACCCCAAAGGAAAAAGTCTAGGGGAGTGATATGATGAATGAAGTGGCCAGGGAAGTGAGCCATCCCTTCCAATCCACCGGTCTGGAAATGTTTGATTTAGGAACCCACGAATATACAGCCCCTAATGTGGTGGTGAACCATCCTACTGGAAAAGTATGGTTGGTTGAAGGTCATCTAGTTGTGGTGTCACATACTGAGTCAAAAGGTCAAGCTAAACATTTGCAATAATAAATTTTTCGCTGAAGAAAAATGGACCAATGATTCGATTGCACATGATCCCACATAATTCCCCGGCCACTTCCTTCACCAGATATCACACCCGTGGTTCTTTAGAGGTTATGTTTAAGATATCGTGTTTCGAACAAAGATATCTAAAGCCAAAGATCACTGATGCCATTGCTACAATTGATGAGGATATGCTACAGTTAACATGGCAAGAAATCGAGTACCATTTTGATGTGCTCCGTACAACTAATGGTACCAGTATAGAGGTATATTAAATGAGGCAAAAAAAAAAAAAAAGTCAGTATTCTAATCTTCATTTTGTAATAATTTCCACATATTTATATGTTCATTTGCTTTTGTAATATATATATATATATATATATATATATATATATATATATATATATATATATATATATATATATATATATATATATATATATATATATATATATATAATTTTCTTTTCTTTTATTGTTAAGGGACACACCCTGTATATTAACAGCATATATAGAGAGATCAACCTTTACATTTCTAGTATTATGACAAAACTGCATTTAAAGTAATGTAACCCTGACATACACAAATATTTCGACGGAAACATTTAGCTTTGGTAAGGATGTTTCTATGCATTAATGTACATCACTAAACAAAAAAAGGAAACTTTTGAACATTACAGAATAGAATATATGAAGTTCTTATAGTACATCATAAATAATGTCCTTGGTATTTTGCTATAAAATAAATAAGTCACCAATACTATAGTATCCTATGTATAATAAATGTTGTCCTTCATGATGGCATTAATATATGGAAGTGCCCCAATATTCCCTTAACCCATTCACAATATAATTTTACCCCTGCTTTCATAATCTAAACTGTATGTGCACATCCAACTTTTCTTTGAATTTGAAGTAACTTATCCAAATGTTACAAATAAAAAAAAATAAAAAATAAAAAAATCTTAGTAACTATCACATTTATTTATTTGTTTATTTATTTATTTATTTATTTATTTATTTTTATGAATGCTGCTTGAACACAGAGGATCACTGCATTGCTTTGGTTCCCACTCAAAGTAATTCGCAGCACCACCATTGACCTTGGTTAATAAGAGACAATTCATTGTTTCTGTATTAAGTATGTTTCTGGCGTCAATTTGGATAAATCTAACTTAAGAAAATATTTTCTCTACTGCACTTGATGAGCGTGGAAGGGCAAGCAGGCTTACCATGAAGTGTGCCAGTTTTGCAAATACTAGTGATCTATCTTTGTTCCTAAGTCTCGACTGAGCTCCAAAACTCAGCTGGGTTTTCTTAAGTACTGAGTAAATCATGAAAAGTGAATAACCTCCATCCATTATTCACCTGATCGTATTCTGACTAATTTATGAGTTATGGCAATTTAGTGAAAAATTGTACCGAACTTTTCATCTGTCACTGGAGTTATGGAAGGATCACAGGCTTTTAGTAAGAATACGCCATTGACTCATTTGAACCGCTTACTTATTTGTTCTGAGAGGTCTACATAAATATTCAGACAATTGATTCTGAAACTCCAAATTTCATATTTTAGCTCCTCTTTCAGATTTCCATTCTTCAAAATTGATTCTACTTTACTGCCAAAGTTCCAGTCACTTTCAGGGACGAAATTTTAGGTATTCTGAATTTAATTGAGAAGGGATTTGATTCAACCTTCATTAATTACCTCTTTATGAAATTGCTAAATATGGTTTTGTAGAAGCCACAGATGAGAGAGTTAGCAGTGTGAATCATAACATCTCCTTCCATCTCAAGAAGGCTGATATGCTTTTACTAACTGGAGTTTAATAATAATTGTTAATTTTGTACGCTTTGATCTCCTAATATGGTACTTTTTTTTTTTTTTTAGATATCTCTGCAGATGAGAGTGATCCTTCAATGAATTTCAAGCAGACAAAAATTACATTACAAAAATTACATTACAAAATGCCTTATCTTTAAACTCAGCTTTATCTCTTTCGTATTTGGAAAAGCAAACAACTTCAGGATCTGTTGATCATTTTAAATCACATCTTCTACACCTCTTAAATGGTACATCTGGATGAACTGACAGATGTGTTAAGGTCGGCTCACTTAGGTTTACAGGGAGTTGATTTTGACTCTGCAGGTTCATATTGGCTTTCTGAGTTCGCAGAAATTGAAATTATACTATATTCACTTTATAGAGATTACTTCAATTTCAAATTCTTCGGAATAGGATTTATTGCCTAATTTTTTTCATCTCACCATCACCAGCCTTTCTACATGAAAACACATTTGACTGCATTAAGGAAAGAAAAGAAAAAAAAATGCATGAACGATTCCACATAAATATCTATGAACTAACATGATTGCTAATCTACACAGTTTTTAGAATGATACATTTTTTACTTATTCCATAGAAGTAATACCTTCCCATTGCATTTTGTTAACTTAAGATTTAATATTTTTTTAAGGATTTTGCATAGACTACTTAGGTATCAAAATGTAAGTAAACAGCTTTCATTATCATTCTCTTTTTCCTCCTTTCTTGTACATATTCCCTTTTGAGGAGGAGGCGGTAGACACTTTTTTTTTTTTATGTAAGAAGGACACTGGCCAAGGGCAACAAAAATTCAATAAAAAAAATAAAAAAAAATATGCCCACTGAAATGCCAGTCACATAAAAGGGCCAAAGCAGTGGTCAAAAATTGATGAATAAGTGTCTTGAAACCTCCCTCTTAAAGGAATTCAAGTCATAGGAAGGTGGAAATACAGAAGCAGGCAGGGAGTTCCAGAGTTTACCAGAGAAAGGGATGAATGATTGAGAATACTGGAAAAACTGGAAAACTGGCAGAGACGTCTCAGAACACCTAACTTCATAGAAGCTGTTTTAGCTAGAGATGAGATGTGAAATTTCCAGTTCAGATTATAAGTAAAGGACAGACCGAGGATATTCAGTGTAGAAGAGGGGGACAGTTGAGTGTCATTGAAGAAGAGGGGATAGTTGTCTGGAAGGTTGTGTCGAGTTGATAGATGGAGGAATTGAGTTTTTGAGGCATTGAACAATGCCAAGTTTGCTCTGCCCCAATCAGAAATTTTTGAAAGATCAGAAGTCAAGCGTTCTGTGGCTTCCCTGCGTGAAATGTTTACCTCCTGAAGGGTTGGAGGTCTATGAAAAGACGTGGAAAAGTGCAGGGTGGTATCATCAGCGTAGGAGTGGATAGGACAAGAAGTTTGGTTTAGAAGATCATTAATGAATAATAAAAGAGAGTGGGTGACAGGACAGAACCCTGAGGAAAACCACTGTTAATACATTTAGGAGAAGAACAGTGACCGTCTACCACAGCAGCAATAGAACGGTCAGAAAGGAAACTTGAGATGAAGTTACAGAGAGAAGGATAGAAACCGTAGGAGGGTGGTTTGGAAATCAAAGCTTTGTGCCAGACTTTATCAAAAGCTTTTGATATGTCCAAGGCTACAGCAAAAGTTTCACCAAAATCTCTAAAAGAGGATGACCAAGACTCAAGACTCAGTAAGGAAAGCCAGAAGATCACCAGTAGAGCGGCCTTGACGGAACCCATACTGGCGATCAGATAGAAGGTTGTGAAGTGATAGTTGTTTAAGAATCTTCCTGTAGAGGATAGATTCAAAAACTTTAGATAGGCAGGAAATTAAAGCAATAGGACGGTAGTTTGAGGGATTAGAACGATCACCCTTTTTAGGAACAGGTTGAATGTAGGCAAACTTCCAGCAAGAAGGAAAGGTAGATGTTGACAGACAAAGCTGAAAGAGTTTGACTAGGCAAGGTGCAAGCACGGAGTCACAGTTTCGGAGAACAATAAGAGGGACCCCATCAGGTCCATAAGCCTTTCGAGGGTTTAGGCCAGCGAGGGCATGGAAGACATCATTGCGAAAAGATAATTACTTCCAGTGAGTTCTCAATCACTGGACCGATTTTGTACTGGATCAGGTTGGCAACACAAGAGATCATTCACAGCCTGCCATCTAAAGACAACTCTCTTTCTTCACATAATTATATATGCACCTAATACATCACAACTTTTATTCAAAATTCAAAATATATTATCGCGACTCCTACACCAGCCTTGGAGTCCCCGTCTTGAGAAGGAACTAAAAATGTCCCCAGGTCGCACGGCTCTTGATTTGATGTTTCGATACCTCTAACCTTTTCTTCATTAACTTCTGCAACATTCACGGCTTTAGATCCAAATTTCAACCTGTAGAACACCACCTCTCCTCTACTAAACCTCACCAAATTTCCTCACCGAAACACAAACTCCTCTCAGTTTCCTCCTACTCTCTCTATCATCATTTTCAATCCAAAGGTGGATGTTGTGTTTATGTCCGCAACGGTCTAACTTATTCTCGCCCCCACGCTCTTGAATCTTCCGAATTTTCCATCACATGGCGGAGTCGCTCTCAAACCAAATTTAGCTGTGCTGTATACCTCTCATCTAATATATATATATATATATATATATATATATATATATATATATATATATATATATATATATATATATATATATATATATATACATACATATATTTTCTTACGACCACAATTCCCAGCCCCTTCACAAAGCTGCCGCACCTGGATTAGCTTCACTGAGCAACTTCCTCAAAAAAGGGTGTACAGAATCCCTTTTGACTCCTGCACCCCTTTCACAATAGTTGTAACTCCAGGTCACACAAGTTGATGTCGCCAGTCTGTTTTATCTACCCACAGACAATGGATATACTCCAAAAAGCACTAACACCTACAGCTGCAGAAGAATCGACCTCCAGGTCTAGCAAAAACAATTAGCATACGATAATACGCATATCATCGAGGTATGGTTCCCCGCTGGGCTTCCACCCACCGTGACAGTCCTCCCACTGCCCAACAGAGTGTTATAGCCTCAAACCGTGTAGTATCGTTTGCTGCCTCCTGAGTAACAAGTCTTGTGAGGACCTGGGGAGGGAATAAAGTTTACTACGCGGCTAATTTCTTATGTTCTCTGTGGCTGAACTGCCTCAGCCCGCAGTAGCATTTAAAACAAACAGGGACACTAACAAAAGACTAAAAACTTTTACAAAACGAAAGAGAGCCGACGAACACACAGGAGGATCACTCACCGCTCACTGTGCACAAAACTCGACTTGTACACTTGTACAGCCGATGAGTGCGTCTCAAAATAAACTGCTACACCGACAGCACAAATGCATGGCTGTCTGGCGTACAAGCTTCTCTCACAAACCACTATCTGAAGGTAGGGTATCTGCGTTTGCCCTTTCATTTATCTTCATGTCTCCTCTCGCTACGCCCGCATTTTCCTCCGTCACTCCCCCCAACAATTTGAAGGGATTTTTCATCTCCACCTGGAACCCGTCGGAGCTACCTTAGACGCCCTGGAGATCTTCACACCTCTTCGCTTCCTTGGACATAGCTGTCCACTCCTCCTCCGTCGCCTTAACTTTAATAGCTACTGGTTAAGGTGACGGCTTAATTAAGGTTAGACTTTCCCTCCGGCGACGAAATTCTCACAGAGAACTCTACTCAAGAATCTCTCCTTGTACCTATGAGATGATAGTAGCAGTAGTAGAAGTAGTAGTAGTACTACTAGTAGTAGTACTAGTAGTATTAATAGTAGTAGTAGTAGTAGTAGTAGTAGTAGTAGTAGTAGTAGTAGTAGTAGTAGTAGTAGAATTAGTAGTAGTTATTTTTCTTGTTTGGTGGTGGTGGTGGTGGTAGCAGTAGCAGTAGTAGTAGTAACAGTGATGATGTTGGTAGTAGTGCCTGTGCTAATGATGATTATGATAGTGGCAATTGTAGTAAAGTCTATTTTATAAAAATGTTGGGTTTCTTCTTGACATTTCTTTATATACTAATTTAAGGACCGTAAAATTACACTGTTTTGACGAAAAGTAAACAAAAAACAGCGGTTCATCCACCTATTTTTACTTACGTAGGTGCGACAAACATCATGGAATGTATTAGTTCTGGTGACGAGCGATGATCCTTCCTTCCTCGTGGCCTTCGCCAAGTGGTCTATTCGGACTCGGCTATTGGTGTGGTCAACGAGGCTTCTGGTTTATACGAGTCGCCATTTGCAGGAAATACAAGAGCTGCACAAGATTCTGTCGCTGACAAATTCTATGTTGCTTGTACCAGAAAACACAATGGAAACGGAAAGGTAACCCTCTAGGAAACTGTTCCCCCATACTTCGATTGAATTTGCTAACATAAGTTTCAAATTTTTTCTTATTTTTCCTAGATAGGCTAAGAATTCTGCATCTGAAATTCTTGGGATATCGATTTATCCAGGATTTATCATTTTCTTTTGAACTTTGAAATACATAACACAATAAACGATACCACAACACACACACAACACACACACACACACACACACACACACACACACACACACACACACACACACACACACACACACACACACACACAGTCACTTACCACAAAATGTCCACTGCTCCGTGGGGTGATAAAATAACATTTGTAAAGTCAAATCATATAGGGTGAAATTGTACCAGTTTCTTATATGATGAGTATAACAAAGAACAGGTTACAACTATTTTAATGTATAACTAT
>NC_087185.1:11759163-11781663 GCF_035594125.1 Scylla paramamosain
GTTCTCCGAAACTGTGCCTCCGTGCTTGCACCTTGCCTAGTCAAACTATTTCAGCTCTGTCTGTCAACATCTACCTTTCCTTCTTGCTAGAAGTTTGCCTACATTCAACCTGTTCCTAAAAAGGGTGACCGTTCTAATCCCTCAACCTACCGTCCTATTGCTTTAATTTCCTGCCTATCAAAAGTTTTTGAATCTATCCTCAACAGGAAGATTCTTAAACATCTATCACTTCACAACCTTCTATCTGATCGCCAGTATGGGTTCCGTCAAGGCCGCTCTACTGGTGATCTTCTGGCTTTCCTTACTGACTCTTGGTCATCCTCTTTTAGAGATTTTGGTGAAACTTTTGCTGTTGCCTTGGACATATCAAAAGCTTTTGAAAGAGTCTGGCACAAAGCTTTGATTTCCAAACTACCCTCCTACGGTTTCTATCCTTCTCTCTGTAACTTCATCTCAAGTTTCCTTTCTGATCATTCTATTGCTGCTGTGGTAGATGGTCACTGTTCTTCTCCTAAATCTATTAACAGTGGTGTTCCTCAGGGTTCTGTCCTGTTACCCACTCTCTTCTTATTATTCATTAATGATCTTCTAAACCAAACCTCTTGTCCTATCCACTCTTACGCTGATGATACCACCCTGCACTTTTCCACG
Organism: Scylla paramamosain; assembly: GCF_035594125.1. Lineage (NCBI taxonomy): Eukaryota > Metazoa > Arthropoda > Malacostraca > Decapoda > Portunidae > Scylla > Scylla paramamosain. The sequence goes on from NC_087185.1 coordinate 11,759,815, forward strand.
TCTTTTCATAGACGTCCAACCCTTTCAGGAGCTAAACATATCACGCAGGGAAGCCACAGAACGCCTGACTTCTGATCTTTCAAAAATTTCTGATTGGGGCAGAGCAAACTTGGTATTGTTCAATGCCTCAAAAACTCAATTCCTCCATCTATCAACTCGACACAACCTTCCAGACAACTATCCCCTCTTCTTCAATGACACTCAACTGTCCCCCTCTTCTACACTGAACATCCTCGGTCTGTCCTTTACTTATAATCTGAACTGGAAACTTCACATCTCATCTCTAGCTAAAACAGCTTCTATGAAGTTAGGTGTTCTGAGACGTCTCCGCCAGTTTTTCTCACCCACCCCCAGCTGCTAACTCTGTGCAAGGGCCTTATCCGTCCATGTATGGAGTATGCTTCACATGTCTGGGGGGATTCCACTCATACTGCCCTTCTATACAGGGTGGAATCAAAAGCTTTTCGTCTCATCAACTCCTCTCCTCTAACTGACTGTCTTCAACCTCTCTCTCACCGCCGCAATGTTGCATATCTAGTTGTCTTCTACCGCTATTTTCATGCCAACTGCTCTTCTGATCTTGCTAACTGCATGCCTCCCCTCCTTCCGCGGCCTCGCTGCACAAGACTTTCTTCTTTCTCTCACCTCTATTCTGTCCACCTCTCTAACGCAAGAGTTAACCAGTATTCTCAATCATTCAACCCTTTCTCTGGTAAACTCTGGAACTCCCTGCCTGCTTCTGTATTTCCACCTTCCTATGACTTGAATTCCTTCAAGAGGGAGATTTCAAGACACTTATTGATCAATTTTTGACCACTGCTTTAACCCTTTTATGGGACTGGCATTTCAGTGGGCATTTTTTTTTATTAGATTTTTGTTGCCCTTGGCCAGTGTCCTTCCTACATGAAAAAAAAAAAAAAAAGCTTTGTGTGGCCTACAAAAGCACACTTCATCTCTTCCCTGCACCTCACATCTTCCTGCTGATCTCGCGGCTCAGGAGATGAACGATCACTTTGCCGCTATCTTTCAAACCATTCCTCCCCTCCACACCACACCGCTTCCTCCCTATCTTCTGGCTCCCTCCCCTTCCCCCATTGTCCAGGCTGTGGATGTTTTTAAGAGAATACTCAAATTCAAACCAAGATCCACCACACCGACTGACCTTCCTATAAAAATTTACAAAGAGTTTGCTGTAGAGCTAGCAACACCGCTATGATCCATAATAAACACCTCTCTCTCCCAACATTCTTGCCCCGCGGACTGGAAGACATCTTACGTCACCCCCATCCCCAAAACTTCCAGTTCACAGTTACTCAATGACATCAGGCCAGTCTCTATCACCCCCATCCCTAGCCTTATTTGTGAAGATTCTGTGTATGACTGGGCCTACACCAAAATTTGTAATACCGTGGACAGTTTGGAAATATTAAAGCCACCTCCACCTCCCATTACCTGACCAGCTTCCTTGAATTCATCCATAGCCACCTGGACAAACGAAACATCTCTCTAGCTGTTGCTTTTGTGGACTTCAAAAAAGCCTTTGACCTTGTTGATCACACTGTTGTCATCAGCAAGGCAATAAGTCTGGGTCTCCCTCCTAACCTAGTAGCGTGGCTAGCCGACTTCCTCACAGGGAGGCGTCAGGCCATTCGCTATCAGGGCTCTGTCTCTAATTTTCAACAGCTGACTTGTGGGTTTCCCCATGGGACCAAGATGGGTCCATTATGCTTCCTCCTCCTCATTAACGACGCCCTCACTGACACTCCCCCATCGCTGGAAGTATGTGGACGACTGCACCGTGGGCGTCCCAGTTTCCAACAAGAACCCGGACTACTCGCCACTGCAAGCAATTCTAGAACGACTGCAGACGTGGACGGAGGAGAGCAGGATGACCATCAACCACAGCAAAACTGTGGTGATGCATTTTTGTACCTCTTCTATACCAGTGCCCCCTCCTCAGCTCACAGTGGGCCCTCACCCCCTCCAGGTGGTCCGATGTGCCAAGCTTCTCGGAGTCACGGTGGACGACCAGTTGACCTGGAAGTAGTATGTCGCCAGCACCGTAAGATCCACTACCTACAGGCTGTATAGACTCAGGTCACTGGGAACGCCGACAGATGAGTTAAGGGGCGTGCCTCACCTTCATCCTCCCCAAACTCATGTATGCCTTCCCAGAGTGGTCCTCCTCCCTCACACACACTCAACAGCTACAGCTGGAGAGTGTGCAGAAAAGGGCGTGCAGGGTCATCCTTGGCCCTGCCTACACCACCTATGATGAAGTCCTGACCACCCTGAGTCTGTCCATACTATCCCCCAGGCACCGAGAGGCTCTGGAGAAGTTTGGAAGGGGACTGCTGCATCATCCATGTCTCAGACACATGCTGCCGCCTGACGCGCCTCGCCTGGTCCGTGCCACCAGACACCACAAGATAACGCCCCTAAAGGCGCCGCGCACGGACCGGTACAGACTCAGCGCGATTCCCACCATGGTGCAAGCCATCAATCAATAGTATTTCCCTTCTAGATTAGACTTACCTTTAGGATTAATGCTAAGTTTTTCCACACACCCTCTGTTAACTGCCTGAATAATAAAACCGTTTATTATTATTATTATTATTATTATTATTATTATTATTATTATTATTATTATTATTATTATTATTATTATTATTTACTGCCGCACACAACCCACTCTATACTGCCTGCCTGCCTGGCTGCGGGAACTCCTGCTTAACATGCAGCGAACGAAGACACAACATCTGTGTTTACTTCAGCACCTTGTAATCAGGATGGTGGATCCTGTTGTGCTAGATGTCGACATTTCTTCAAATGGAAAACAAGGACTAAATGAACAAAAGACATCTTCGTAATGTTTAACAGAGTCTTTTCCTAACTATCTCTACCACCCATAGTTACAGATGCTCTAATTATGATCCTTTGTAACCAGTATGCTACCGCCTTTCTAATGGGACCAAGCTACCCATCAAGACGCTGGTGTGACTGAGGTACTCGAAACTCTACTCTCAGTATATGACTAAGGAGAAGACGTCTTTCTTCCCTAAATTCCGATCATACTGTGAAACCTATCATTTTACTTCAAAGGGATCTTGTATCTAGTCTATTCGTGCTCTGTCAAGTCCATTTTTCGCTTCATGTGCTCCATGTTAGGTGTCCAAGAGTTGGTAATCCCAACAACTTCCACGTAATTTGCCTTTGTGAATGGACCAGGAACATAGTTTACCATTATTAGGTAATGCGTTATTGATGTATTGTTTTCAATGTTTATGTATAAGGACCTAAAAGTAATGAATAATAGTTAATTTTGTAATAGTTACATTGCATGTTTTACGACATTATTTAACACCAGGTGGCCCTTCTAGTTTGTGTGTGTGTGTGTGTGTATATATATATATATATATATATATATATATATATATATATATATATATATATATATATATATATATATATATATATATATATATATATATATATATATATATATATATATATACACACACACACACACACATATATATATATATATATATATATATATATATATATATATATATATATATATATATATATATATATATATATATATATATATATATATATACACACACACACACACACACACACAAACTAGAAGGGCCACCTGGTGTTAAATAATGTCGTAAAACATGCAATGTAACTATTACAAAATTAACTATTATTCATTACTTTTAGGTCCTTATACATAAACACTGAAAACAATACATCAATAACGCATTACCTAATAATATATATATATATCTATATATATATATATATATATATATATATATATATATATATATATATATATATATATATATATATATATATATATATATATATATATATATATATATATATATATATATATATATATATATATATATATATGTGTGTGTGTGTGTGTGTGTGTGTGTGTGTGTGTGTGTGAAATTCTATTTATTTATTTGTTTTTGTTTTGCAGATCTTAAGCTTGTGTATTGATGGATAGTTCTGGGTTTGCAATGTAAAAAGGTTTCCAGGGACATTTGTCGGCATGAGTTTCGTTCTCTATCTAAAATTAAAATTTTTCTATATCCTGCTAAACCATCAACGAAGCTACAAGAAACATACGTCTCCCTACTCTAACAGGTGAAATTCAGCCTCGATGCAAGTATGAAAACGTCAAAACACACAAGCCAGAAAACTCACTACCCCTATCATTTTTTAGATCCATATTGCAACCTACACACTTGCAAAAAAGCTGAATGAAATATTCACACCTTACCCGCCGACAAACTTCTTGGGTTGTTGAAAACATGCAAGTCAGCTAAGGGACACATCATCGTTTCCTAGGACGTAGAGAGCCTCCTTACCTATGTCCCCGTAGAAAGAAAAAAAATCAATTTATAATGGATCGCGTCTACAGATCCAATGAGACCTAAACCCTGAACATGTTAGAAAGCCACATACAAAGACTCCTCCAAATCACCGCTCCCGCGGATAATTGTACCATCGAGTGGATGGAGTGACTATGAAAGCTCACTAGGCGTTCGCCAACTTCTTTATGGAAAGTATCGAATCTAAAACACGGAAGAGCTTCTCCCCCTCCATCTACGGCGGATACATCGATGACATATTTCTCAGAGTGAAGAACAGCAACTCTTCATCAATGCATCCGCTCTCAACTTCACTTTCGTTGAGTCCAAAGAGGGCCGCCTTCCTTTTCCCTACCTATTAGTCAATGTAAAGTTGTAAGGATCAGATTAAATATCACAATCTTTTTATTATTATTATTTATTTATTTATTTATTTATTTATTTATTTATTTATTAATTTTATTTTATTTATATATTTATTTATTTATGTATTTATTTATCTTTTTTTTTAAGACAAAAGGATGAAAAGTGAGAAAATTTGCCCACTGGAGTGTTATTCCATAAACAGAGGTCAAAAAATATAATGGAAAATTGGAGGATAAGTCTCCCTCTTAAAAAAAAAAAAAAAAAAAAAGAAAAGAAAAAGTTCAAGTCATGGGGAGGAGAAAACACAGAAGCAGGCAGAGAGTGTCAGAGTTTACCAGAAAAAAAGGAACGAATGATTGAAAATATTGGTTAACTCTTGCATTAGAGAAGTGGAGTAGCAGTAAGAGAAAGTAAAAAAGTCGTGTGCGACGACTAGGTGGGAGGAGGGATGCATGCAGTTATTAAGATCAGAAAACAGTTAGCGTGAAAATAGTGTTTCAAGATAACAAGATGCAACATGGCAGCGATGAGAACGAGTCTGATGACAGGCAATTAGAGGAAAGGAGCGGATAGGACGAAATGCTTTTGATTCCACCTTCTATAGGAGAGCGGTGTGAGTGGAATCCACCCACCCACATACATGTGGAGCATACTCCATACATAGACTGATAAGGCCTTTGTTCAGTTATATATCTTTTTTTTTTTGGGGGGGGGAAAAGATATATATATATATATATATATATATATATATATATATATATATATATATATATATATATATATATATATATATATATATATATATATATATATATATATATATATATATATATATATATATATATATATATATATATATATATATATATATATATATATATATATATATATATATATATATATATATATATATATATATATATATATATATATATATATATATATATATATATATATATATATATATATATATATATATATATATATATATATATATATATATATATATGACCTTTTACCACACCAGCTACAGAACGCTCAAAAAGGAAACTTGAAATAAACTTGGGGACTAGGATATACACCGGAGGGCAGTTTTAAAATCAAATGTTTTGTTGTTTAAAGCGACATCGAAAGTTTCACCAAAATACCTAAAAGAGGATGAACAAGAAGAAAAGCCTAATCACCGGAGAGCGGCCATGATGGATCCTATACTGACGATCAAATGTAAGATTGTGAAGTGATGGATGTTTAAGAATTTTCCTGTTGGGGATAGATTTAGGAAATTAAAACAATAGACTGTAGTATGATGGTTTAGAGTGGCCACCGTTTTGAAAAAAAAAAAAAGGGTTAAATGTAGGCAGCAAGAAGGAAAGTTAAATATTTATCCACTGAGTTAAAAGAGTTTGTTAGTCTAAGCAAGGTGCAAGTACAAGCACAGAGGCACAGGTCCTTAATATTTTCGAGACTTAAGGCCAGCAAAGGCAGAGCAAACAACTGCGAAGGATCTTAATGGATAGCATTAAATAGTTGTAATGTGGAGGAGAAGGGAAAAACAAGTCCCGAATCACCCACGGTAGAGTTTGCAGCAAACGTTTGTGCGAAGAGTACAGCTTCGGAAATAGATGAGATGGCAGTGGTGCCATGAAGTTGAGATAAAGAAGACCAAGATCAAGAAGCTAACGTATTTTATATATATTTTTAGCGAGATGCCAGAAGTCACGAGGGGAGTTAGATCTAAAAAGATTTTTTACATTTTCTGTTCATAAAGGGGTTTTGGCTAGTTGGAGAGAAGACGTGGCGTGATTCCAGGCAGAAATATAAAGTGTATGAGTTTCAGGTGATGGAAGCGACGCACCGTTTGTGAGATGCCTCTCTAAAGTATATAGCATGAGAACAAGATGAGTTAAACCAAGGTTTTAAGATTTAGAGCGATAAAAAAAAAAAATAACACAAATGTAAGGATTCATACCAGCACACAGAGAAGAGTCTCTGTGTCATTCCAACCAGTGGTCATTCCAACGACAATCAGAATAATACCTCTTCAGGTCCCATCAAATAGCAGAGCAAAAACGCCAGGGACACCTCCTCACTGGGGAATCCTGATTAGGAATTAAAGCGATGGGATACGATATAGAGGTTGTGATGGGAGATCACAACCCCACATCTGTATCAGAGTGGCAGCATAAGCAAAAGTATCAGAGGTTAGGGAAAGGTCAAGAATGTTGGGCGTAACCCTAAAACGGTCAGGACCCCGAGTTGCTTTAGGTCGTAGGGGATAGCAAAGTTAGTTTTTACCACGTTGGTCAATGAAGGGAGAGGAAAGCCAAAGCTGGTGGTGAACAATGAAGTCTTCAATAATGAAGATCTCCGAGAAAAGAAAAAGAGTCAGTATGTGCTTCACTCAGGAAGTTAGTCTTTATTTTATTTTATTTATTTATTTATTTATTTATTTTTATTGTTTTTTTTTCTTACATAGAAGAGTTAGGTGAGAGGCATACAGCACCAGTAAATTTAGTTTAAGAGTGACTATGCAGTTGTGGCAAATAGCATAGGTTCGTTGCGCACATATGTTAAACATCCAGGTTGATATTAAAAGTGAGAATAGAAAAGGAATTAGTCAGTTGCGTTTCAGTGAGGAAAAGATGAGAAGGTTTAGTAAAGAAGAGGTCGTGTTCCACAGATTGAAATTTAGATCCTAAGGCCTCGGATGTTGCACGACACTCACTGATCCAATACGAAACTGGTCGAGTGTTTGAGACTTCAGTGGGAATATTTATCGTTTTGATAGGTTTGTACTGTCTCTTCCATCACCTACGGTAAGAAGACTAATAAAATTCTATGTCTTGGCGGCAAAACTGTGGGCCCGTACCGGTATTCCCAGCTTACATCAGCTGCGTCCTCTCTCGCTGCTCCCCATTGAAAAACCTCCACTCCGAACTAGGAAGACTCAGTTAAGTACTAGTGAAGAATGGTTTATTATTTATTTATTTATTTATTTATTTAATTATTTATTTTATGTAGGAGGGACGCCGGCCAAGGTCAACAAGAAACTTCAATAAAAAAAAAAAAAAAAGAAGAAAAAAAAGGCCCATTGAGATGCCGGTCCCCGAATAGGTTCAAAGCAGTAGTCAAAAATTGAAGGATAAGTGTTTCAAAGTTTCCCTCTTGAAGGAGTTCAAGTCATAGGAAGGTGGAAATGGAGAAGTAGGCAGGGAGTTCAGAGTTTACCAGAGAAAAGGATGAATGATTGAGAATACTGGTTAACTCCTGCATTAGAGAGGTGGACAGAATAGGGGTTAGAGTAAGAGTAAAGTCTTGAGCAGCCAGGCCACAGGAGGAGGAAGGGCATGCAGTTAGCTAGCAAGATCTGAAGAGCAGATACCATGAAAATAGCGGTAGAATATAGGAAAAGATGCAACATTGCAGCGATGAGAAAGAGGCTGAAGACAATCAGTTACAAGAGAGGAGTTCATGAGACGAAAAGCTTTTTTGATTCCACCCTGTCTAGAAGAGCGGTATGTGTGGAACCCCCCAGACATGTGAAGCATACTCCATACATGGACGGATAAATTAGCAGCTGGAAGGTCGAGAAAAACTGGTGGAGACGTCTCAGAAATAATGTCAGAAATATTCTCAGAAATAGTAGCATCACCATTGCACTGCGCCGTGGACAAGTGGTACTGCCAGGACGCGCACGACACCAAGAACCAAACGATATTCTGTGCTACATAAGCTCCATGTCTACAGAATACAAGATAGAAGAAAGTTATAAAGGAAATCATCTATAAAAACGTCAAACCTACAGACTTAGATCAGACCCTGCAGCTCACCATTTACTACTAGAGTATGAAAACATCGCACATCCTCAACCGCCGCAAACCATCATCTCTAAAGGAAGACCATGTCATCTACAAGCATACCCGTACTGCTGAGTACTACGGGCATCAAACCAACATCGGTGTGACAAGGATTACTATAGACTGTCGAGGCGCTTCAAATGCCACCTTCAAAATGAAGCAATAAAAAAAAAATAATAATAATACAACACAAAGGATAGAGCACCAACGACACGCAACACCTTCGAATGAACAATGACTTTAGGTCGAAAATGAAACTCGATTAATTTTTCCTGGAAGCCTGATACATTAGAAATCTAGAACCATCCATCAATACACAAGCTCAAGATCTGCAAATGACACCCATTATGAAAAAAATAGAGCGATAATATATATATATATATATATATATATATATATATATATATATATATATATATATATATATATATATATATATATATATATATATATATATATATATATATATATATATATATATATATATATATATATATATATATATATATATATATTCCATTTATTGTCCAATGATTTTGAAACTTAATAAAAGAAAATTTTGAATAATCAATATGTGCATTATAATGCATGTATATTCTATGCTTTCATTCTTGAAATGTATCAGCGCATTCTATGCTTTCATTCATAAAATGTATAAACGCAATTAGTGTATTAAGAACTTACGTTACTATATGTATTTTCCCAGTGTGCAGATGTTCATCGTGATGCCATACAGTGATCCACAACACAGGCCTCTGTTAGTCGCCTCCTGGACTCCATACAGAGGCTTGGCCCTCGCGTCAACCCACACTCTCTTCCCGGAGAAATTTCAAAAGTATATATCTGAAGTGATCCACTTCTAGATGCTAGATTTTGTAGGACTATCTACGTTCTTCTTCATTCTCCACCTCTCAGAACACACACACACACACACACACACACACACACACACACACACATTGTAAGATACTTATTTAGGGTTAATTATACTTAATAATTATGTAGTACGTATGTTAATAAATTAATATGTACGTTGCATACTTTCAGCTGTAAGGCTGTAAGCCAAAATATAATAAACCGATTATTATTATTACTACCACACACACACACACACACACACACACACACACACACACACACACACACACACACACACACATCGCCTATTCCACAACTATATTTGTGCCTTTACCCAGAAACTCAGACAGGTGAGCTACTGATGGATCATTAGCTGCTAGATAGCTTGATTTATAAACTGAGTGAATCATTATGTGTTGAACACGTGGCGCCTAAATTGTTTGAAGAAATAGTGTCAGAAATAGTCTCAGAAATAGTGGCATCACTATTCAGCTGAAGCTGAAGAAAGTTGAAGCATCGAAAAAAAAAAATCTGGTGCAGATGGAAACGAGGCATACTAGTCATCACTGTAGTATTTTGATACTCACTTTCCTTCGTGACCTAAAAATATAACAACCGTCAACATCTTTCATAAATGTCATTGACAGTGACAAATAGATTCTTAAAAATCCGTGCAGCAGGATATTTTTTTCATGTCAATGATACCACACAATAGAAGGGATAGACTATAGCCTGAAATATATAGTGTTGCAAGGAAAGTACAGTCTTTGGTTTCGCCTTTGTCAATCTCCCCTGTCCTGGGTTTGATTGTGTTACGTTATCCATCATCCCACTCGGCAAAGCTACGTTAAGTACAGTCTTTGGTTTCGCCTTTGTCAATCTCCCCTGTCCTGGGTCTGATTGCGTTACGTTATCCATCATCCCACTCGGCAAAGCTACGTCGGAACTACTAAGGCTCGGTTCACACTAATCCGTTTTTTACGGATTCCGTCTCCGTTCACCGTCCAACAGTGACGTCACAAAAACGGAGTCCGTACTGAACGGAGGAGTTGGCCGCCGTCTTCGTATCCTTGGTTTGTCAACATGGCCGCGCGGAGGTGACCTCGATCCTTGGCCAGGAATTTGAATATTTCTTGCCACCTCGCTGACGAAGAGAGGCCAGTGAGGTGGAGAAGAGTGTCATTTACTGCACAGTAAAGAAATATAAGTAACTACAGGCTAGTGAATCCTACAAGCCACGATGGGGGCAGTAGTGCCTGCTGCATCAGATACACGTTGTGGTGGAAACGTAGGCTATAATAGTATTTTCTGGTTGTCTGGTTGTCAGTTATTAATGCACTGTCATTATCATAGCTGTTGAGTGAGGTTTGTTGTGTTTCTGCAATTTACTGGGCTGAAACCCGTCCAGACCATCCATGTGGTTGTGGTTGTGTTACATATTTCGTGGTGTTACTGCATCTCACGCCGGGACCAAGGTCACTCCTCTTTCTTTCACGAACAGTGTAAAAATTTTTAATTTAGAATATAGCATTACCTATACCTATACTATTACCTATACCTAGAAAATTCAAAACACCAGTACGTGCAACATTGTGCCCTCTCTCCATAGATTTCAGATTCAGATTCAGATTCAGATAGTTTATTGACCACAGGAAAAAAAAATAAATTATACAATTTAAAATACATACAGTTCTGGTCCAAAATACAGTAACTTCTCTTAATAGCACTATGCGAATGATATACATTAAAACTTTTATAACACATTTAAAACACAAATGCAATAGTAAAAATAAGTAAAACACATAAAATAATCCTTAAAGATGGGGCAGGAATCCAGCAAACATCACACTACGGGGGTAACATCTTAAGACTTGGAGATGCATACATAACTTTATCACTTAAACAACGCTAATAATTTATGCACTATAAAACACACATTATCATAATCAGTTCTGTCTACCAACAATTGATGAACAGTTGTGACATTGTATGTTAATCTAAGGGTCAAAGACAAGGGACAAGTCTCGATGACATGTGTCTCGGTCTGCACGAGGCCGCAGGGACACAGCCTCTCCTCCATGGGAAGGCGACCACGTCCCCGACGGTTCCAGCGACCTGTTTCTACCGCCAGGGAATGAGCACTGAGACGAAGTCTTGTCCATGACACACGCTCTATCTCGTTCACTCTAGTACTTCTTGTGTATATATCATGTACTATTAGATTCGGGTTAATTTGTTTATAAAAGGTCAACCTATTTGACAACGAATTCCTAATATTAAGTCTCATTCTGTGCTTGGCATCTTCCACATCGTTAAAATCATTTATAGTCATATCTGTGATATACCTAGACACTTGATCGTTGTAATTTAACACTAACCTCAGTACGTGCATCAACGGGTCATCAACTATATCGTTTCTTTCTGTCCACACTTTATGAAAATATTTCCTTTGTTTTTCCTTAACAAGCGCTTTAAGTGAGGGTAAACCTAATTCCACCATGCAAATGTCATTATTAGTAGTTATGCTCACACCTAATAATTCCTTTATGCACCATTTGTATAGTTTCTCTATAGGTTTTAAGTCACAGCTGAGCCACGATTCGCATCCATATAGCACCGAAGTAGTAACACAAGCATCAAAAACTTTTCTCTTAATATAAAATGGTACATCATTATTCCTATTGATAAAAGATATAAATTTTAAAACATGACACATCTTTTTGTTTGCATGAAGCTTTACAGCTGTTGAGGCTAATCCGTCATCAGTGAAGGGACTACCTAAATATATATAGCTAGTACAGTAACTTACTCGCATATCCTGACACAATATCATTTCTTTATCTTCAGTATTACCATTTACCACCATAAATTTTGTTTTGTCATTATTAACCACCATACCGTGTGAGCTACAAAAATCATGTAGAATCTCTATTTTCCTTATCATTCCTTCTCTAGTTGTTGACAATAATACAGTGTCGTCCATCATCACTAATATGTGCAACCATGACAGAAAGCCGTCTAAAGGACATCTTTGTTTGATCATTTGAATCATTACATTGACATATATACTAAAAAGCACACAGGATGTAGGGGAACCCTGCCGCACACCCACACTAGTGGCAATTAATGCAGTTCCTATAATACTGTTAGTATACTTGTACATACCAGCTAACGCTAACAGCATTATCACCCCACATCCCATTTGCTTCAGACATGTAAATAAATCAATCCTAGGGACACAATCATAGGCTCGTCTAAAATCGACAAACGTTATAAATAATTTAAATTTCTTTCTTCTGGCAACATCCATCAACAATCTAAGTGTTAGTAAATGTTCAGTACATCCTCGGCCCGCCTGGCTGCCTGCCTGTTCTCGGTGTGGTGCAAACCACTGGGTGAGTCGTGCACACAACACCATATCATACAGTTTAGCCACGCTGTTGATTACATTAATAGGTCTATAATTACTTGGTAGTAGCTTTGAACCACGTTTGAATATTACAAACATCTTAGCATTAATCCAACTGTCAGGGTATGAACCACTCATGAATACTGAGTTGAATAATGTGGCAATGAACAATATCCAGGATGCAGGCAACCATTTAAACAAAACAGGAGGTATGCCATCAGGGCCACTAGCTTTATTAGACCTTAATCGCTTTATTTGGGTGTCTACCTCGTTAGTCGTAATAGGTTCATCTAATACAGGAATAGTAATTTGTGAGTGTAGATCGTTCAGGTCAGGGTATACAGTGTTTGGAGGATTAAATATATCTTCAAAATACGTTTTAAATGTGTCGTCACTTGGCTTAGTGTTTTCATTAAAAGCAGTTTCCGTCAGTTCACCTCGCCAATTAATAGCACTCCATAGTTTGGCATCATCATTTTCCTGTATCATTGTGTGCCACCTGTCACTGCCGTGTCCAGCCTGCACAGGCTCACGCGCACACCTGTACAGTACTTCTGACAGATTCGATGCAGTTACATTGACATCATCGCGTATCTGCATTTCTAAGTCAACTTCGGTAATATTTGACATAAATAAAGTTTGATTGATATTGTTAGACATTAAAGGTGGCTTTACAAGTGACTGCCTAGCAGTCAGTAGGTGATTACATTCGGCTCCGTGTTTACCCAGGTCACCTGCCCGGGCTGCCACGCTATCCAGACAAGGGGAGGGAGGTTGTAATGACATGACTACTGGTGCGTGATCAGATGGCAAATTTTCACCATCTATTACCTCAAAATGCTTTACATACTTAACCAAGTTCTCCGATATGATGCAAGTATCTAACTCTGATATCCACTCCCCTCCTCTCTTAAACGTCTTCTTACTCGTGAAGTGTGCATCACTTGTTTTCATATTATTAACAACCAACAACTGCTCGTCTACACATATACCCAACATAGCTGCAGCATTATCATTTGGTGTGGTCACAGGGTCAGGTAGGTTTGGGTATGAGTACTGGTGATAGCCCAAGGCTGCAGGAAGGTCATTTACCGATATTCCCAGACGACAATTAAGATCACCGATTATAAAGCATACAAAGTTAATCCCTGTTCATCTCTTCCGCTCGATGGCGTCCGTTCAAGCGGAGGCAGAAACGGATCCCGGTTCCCACAATAATCTGTTGTCACCTAAGCTGGCGATGCCCCAAAAATTAGACCCCACCCACACCTTTCTGTGATTGGCAGGTGAAGTAGTAGGAGAGGTCTAACCCCACCTCTCTCTCTCTCTCTCTCTCTCTCTCTCTCTCTCTCTCTCTCTCTCTCTCTCTCTCTCTCTCTCTCTCTCTCTCTCTCTCTCTCTCATTTGTGTTTCTTATACCTTTTTGAGTGGGTATGTTTGTCTATGCATGAGAGAGAGAGAGAGAGAGAGAGAGAGAGAGAGAGAGAGAGAGAGAGAGAGAGAGAGAGAGAGAGAGAGAGAGAGAGAGAGAGATTAACAAACTCAACATAGCTGAGAAAAGAGCATAACAGGTCACCAGCCTCGCCCTATATAGCTCTGATACACACACGATCTCTCTCTCTCTCTCTCTCTCTCTCTCTCTCTCTCTCTCTCTCTCTTATACAGGCAAATAGACCCACTTCAGAAGGAAGAAACACACACACACACACACACACACACACACACACACACACACAGAGAGAGAGAGAGAGAGAGAGAGAGAGAGAGAGAGAGAGAGAGAGAGAGAGAGAGAGAGAGAGTGAGAGGAGAAGGGGATATGGGTGGAAGAAGGTAAGAAAAGAGGAAAGGAAAGGCGGTGAGGCAGCCTAGCCCCAGCTCTGAAATCTCAGGGGACGCAAGTCAGGTCACCACTTCCCTCCATCAACTGGAGTATTTATGAACTTGTCTTTTATAATATACATTCATAAATTATGTACATATCTGCGTTATATATATCACTTCCTTAGGTGAGAAGGACACTGAATTATTCAAAACAAATATTTTTTATAAAAATGTTGTCGGTTACACGAGTTGCCTTATAGAAAGAAAGAGACGCACACATATTACGTTTAATACATTAGATTACATAGTGTGAATTGTCACAAACGGCTCTATTAGGACCAGTAGATGTGTGTATGTGTGTGTGTGTGTGTGTGTGTGTGTGTGTGTGTGTGTGTGTGTGTGTGTGTGTGTGTGTGTGTGTGTGTGTGTGTGTGTGTGTGCGCGCGCGCGGGTGTGTGTGTGTGTGTGTGTGTGTGTGTGTGTGTGTGTGTGTGTGTGTGTGTGTGTGTGTGTGTGTGTGTGTGTGTGTGAGAGAGAGAGAGAGAGAGAGAGAGAGAGAGAGAGAGAGAGAGAGAGAGAGAGAGAGAAAGAAAGTGTGGTTAGACCTCTCCTACTACCTCATCAGCGAATCACAGAAAGGTGTGGGTGGGGGCTATTTTTGGGGGTATCGAAAACAGGGGGAGTGTACGGAAACGGAATCCATAAAAACGGACAAGCGTAAATCAGGCAAAGCAGGTGTTTCTGGCTGCTAGACCTCCTGAGGGCACGGAGGAACAATATATTCAGGACTAACCTAACTATAAGTTACAGAAAATTGGGATTTGCGATTTATACTATGTTCTGACCATTTTGAATGATGCGTTTAGGCGTTGTTCTTTCCGGGGGTTCCCCGGCCTGCGGCCCTGCCAGACTTGTACCAAGACACACCTCATGTTAGCTGCTTTCTACCTCAAAATTAAATGGTGTTGTAGTATATATACACTGTGATGCTCTAAAAAAGGCAAGTTAATGTAATACACATTTTCTAATGATACTTGAATTGTTTTTTGTTTTTTTTTGTTTCAAACCACAATACTTGGCAACGTTTCCTCCAAGCGTTGTCACTTTTCCATAGGTGATTGAGTGAGGTCACACGGTCAGACTGACTGTGTTAACCCATAGGTCACTTTCTCTTGCGCCGCCAGCCAGGATAGTTGATGACCTCTCCCGCTGTTCCTGTCACCTCCTCAACCGAGAAAAGGAGCTTATTTACTCTGTAAATATATATATATATATATATATATATATATATATATATATATATATATATATATATATATATATATATATATATATATATATATTTTTTTTTTTTTTTTTTTTTTTTTTTTTGAAGAAAAGGGTAATAGGGAGCCATTACTTGACTTCTTAAGAGCTGTTGCCCGAACAGCGAAAGCCACCAACGTGAGTGAGGCAACAGTTAGATTAGAGAGAGAGAGAGAGAGAGAGAGAGGAGAGAGAGAGAGAGAGAGAGAGAGAGAGAGAGAGAGGGAGAGAGGAGAGAGAGAGAGAGAGAGTTTCACTGACTGACAGGCAGGAGATTTTTTTTTTTTTCAGAATTCTAAGGATTCATTAGCAAGTATAGATTTCTGATGAGAATGAATTTGCATGAAATGTAGATTTGTATATGAAGAGAGAGAGAGAAAGAGAGAGAGAGAGAGAGAGAGAGAGAGAGAGAGAGAGAGAGAGAGAGAGAGAGAGAGAGAGAGAGAGAGAGAGAGGGGGGGGGGGGGGGTGGAAACGAGGTTATCAGTGACACATAGGCTCTAATCAGATAATATTCCCAGTAGAAAGTTTTGCAGGGCCGCAGGTCGGGGAATCCCCGGAAAGGACAACGCTCAAATTCAAAATGGTCAGATCATAGAATATCTTTTGAAAAAAAAAAAAAAAAAAAGAAGAAAGAAAGAAAGAAAGAAAAAAAACGTTATCACTTTGCCTGAGATGCCCAACACGGGCAGCAGTGGCTGATTCTCAATCGACTATGCTCTTTTTAGTCTCAGAAGAACGTTTAGGCATTGGCCAAGGCCCTGTTAGCTACTCTGCCACATCACACAGTTTATCTTAAATATAATAGTTCGTCTTACTTTTTATTAAAATTCGAGTATTAAGTATGGATTATTTAGCTCATCAAACGATGAGTTAATAAATAGTCTGGGTTTTATTTCTTTATTTCTTTATTTATTTATTTATTTTTCTTATGTAGGAGGGACACCGGCCAAGGGTAACAAAAATCTAATAATAAAAAAAAAGCCCACTGGGTTGCAGGTCCCGAATATGGTCCGAAGTGGTAGTCAAAAATTGAAGGATAAGTTTCTTGAAACCTCTCTCTTGAAGAAGTTCAAGTCATAGGAAGAGGGAAATACAGAAGCAGGAAGGGAATTACAGAGTTTACCAGATAAGGGGGTGAACGATGGGGAATACTGGTTAATGCTTGCATTAGGGAGGTGGACAGAATAAAGGTGAGAGAAAGAAGAAAGCCTTGTGCGGCGAGGCCGCGGGAGGAGGCAAGATCGCAAGATCAGAAGAGCAGTTAGCATAAAAATAGCGATAGAAGATAACAAGAGATGCAACATTTCAGCAATGAGAAAGAGGCTGAAGACAGTCAGTTAGAGGGGAGGAGTTGATGAGACGAAAAGCTTTTGATTCCACCCTGTCTAAAAGAGCGGTATGAGTGGAACCGCCCCAGACATGTAAAGCATACTACTCCATGCATGGACGGATAAGACCCTTGTAAAGAGTAAGCAGGTAGGGGTGAAAAGAAAAAAAAAAAAAAAAAAAAACTGGCGGAGACGTCTCAGAACGCCTAACTTCAAATAAGTTGCTTTAGCTAGAAATGAGATAAGAAATTTCCAGTTTACATTATACGAAAACTACAGACCGAGGATGCTCAGCGTAAAAGAGGGGGCCAGTTCAAGAGGCCATTGAAGAAGAGAGGATAGTTACCTGGAAGGTTGTGTCGAGTTGATAGATGGAGGAATTGAGTTTTTGAGGCATTGAACAATACTAAGTTTGCCCTGTCCCAATCAGAAATTTTAGAGAGATCAGAAGTCAGGCGTTCTGTGGCTTCCCTGTGTGAACTTCCTGAAGGGTTGGACGTCTGTAAAAGACGTGGAAAAGGTATCATAAGCGGATGGTATCATAAACATAGGAGTGGATAGAGTAAGAAGTTTGGCTTAAAAGATCATTAATGAATAATAGGAAGAGAGAGGGTGAGAGGACAAAACTCTGAGGAACAGAGTCAGGCGTTCTGTGGCTTCCCTGTGTGAACTTCCTGAAGGGTTGGACGTCTGTAAAAGACGTGGAAAAGGTATCATAAGCGGATGGTATCATAAACATAGGAGTGGATAGAGTAAGAAGTTTGGCTTAAAAGATCATTAATGAATAATAGGAAGAGAGAGGGTGAGAGGACAAAACTCTGAGGAACACCCTGTTAATAGATTTAGGAGTAGAACAGTGACCGTCTACCACAGCAGCAATAGAACGGTCAGAAAGGAAATTTGAGATGAAGGTACAGAGAGAAGGATAGAAGCTGTAGGAGGGTAGTTTGGAAATCAAAGCTTTGTGCCAGACTCTATCAAAAGCTTTTGATATTTTAAAAGCAACAGCAAACGTTTCACCAAAATCTCTGAAAGAGAAATGACCAAGATTCAGTAAGGAAAGCCAGAAGATCACCAGCAGAGCGGCCTTGACGGAACCCATACTCGCCATCAGATAGAAGGTTGTGAAATGATAGATGTTTAAGAACCTTCCTGTTGAGGATAGATTCAAAAACTTTAGATAGGCAGGAAATTCAAATAATAGGACGGTAGTTTGAGGGATTAGAACGGTCACCCTTTTTAATAACAGGCTGAATGTAAGCAAACTTCCAGCAAGAAGGAAAGGTTGATAGATAGAGCTGAAAGGGTTTCAGTAGGCAAGGTGCAAGCACGGAGGTGCAGTTTCGTAAAACAATAGGAGGAACCCCATCAAGTCCATAAGCTTTCCAAAGGGTTTAGGCCAGCGAGGGCATGTAAAACATCATTGCGAAGAATTTTAATAGGTGGCATGAAGTAGTCAGAGGGTGGAGGAGAGGAAGGAACAATTTTTGAATTGTCCGTATCGTCGGTAGAGTTTTTAGCAAAGGTCTGACCGAAGAGTTCAGCTTTAGAGATAGATGTGATAGCAGTGGTGCCATCTGGTTGAAATAAAGGAGAGAAAGAAGAAGCAAAGTTATTGGAAATGTCTTTCGCTAGATGCCAGAAGTCATGAGGGGAGTTAGATCTTGAAAGATTTTGACACTTTCTATTAAAGAAGGAGTTTCTGGCTAGTTGTAGAACAGACTTGGTATGGTTCCGGGTAGAAATATAAAGTGCATGAGATTCTGGTGATGGAAGGCTCAAGTACCTTTTGTGGGTACTTTTAGAATTTACTCTAAAATTCTTATCACCTACACATTTCAAATGAAAAAAAAAAAAAAAAGCCCACCTTAAATGAGCTTCCTACAGAGACTGATATAAAGAAACGGTGGTAAACCGTTGAAAGCTATTAGAGTGCTTTTACTCCTGACACTTTCTATTAAATGTAATACATAAGTACCACATTTGATACATAAGTATCACATTCGACAACACAGCTTTGCGGCGTTGTTATTTAGGTCGAGCAGCTGGGGTGCTTAACGGTAGGGTGACTCAGGTCAGAGAGAGGGACACTCCCAAGATGGAAGCAGCTCCCAAGTGCTCGCGTGTTCTTCTGAGCCAGGAGAAAGAACTTATTCATAACAAGAATAAATATCTTTTAGAAGAGAAGGGCCAATAGAGAACCTATCGTTGCATCCTCCAGAGCAATAGCTCCAATAGCCAAAAGGCACTAATGTGAATGCGACGACAGTGCGACGAATCTGTTCTCCCCCATATCGAGATTACGCGAAACAATTACCATGAACAAATAAATTATAGTAAAATTATTCACACATTATCATACAATACTGAGAGAGAGAGAGAGAGAGAGAGAGAGAGAGAGAGAGAGAGAGAGAGAGAGAGAGAGAGAGAGAGAGAGAGAGAGAGAGAGAGAGAGAGAGAGAGAGAGAGAGAGAGAGAGAGAGAGTAGGACAGTCACCTGTCCTATCCACTAAGGTGTTAAATATTATTCACACATTATCATACAATAATGAGAGAGAGAGAGAGAGAGAGAGAGAGAGAGAGAGAGAGAGAGAGAGAGAGAGAGAGAGAGAGAGAGAGAGAGAGAGAGAGAGAGAGAGAGAGAGAGAGAGTAGGACAGTCACCTGTCCTATCCACTAAGGTGTTAAACCGATTAGTGGTCTTGTAGAGACACGGCATCGAAGCTCACGTGGAATTCCCCTACTCGGCCAAAGCCCAAACGTTCTTCTAGAAGTAAAAACACTGTAATCGCTTTTAGCGGTTTACCACCGTTTCTGTAGAAAGCTCATTTAAGGTGCGCTTTTTTTTTCTCTCTTCTTTTGAAATCTGTAGGTCTTAAGAATTTTAGAATAAAAATCGAAAAGATTCTTACCTTGTTTAACTACAACAATGTATTGTTAAAATTGACTTTTTTTATACAATCTATGCTGTTTTATCATATATACAAACTGCTGCTCTTACACTTGACGATGTTGGTAACATAAACTTGAAAAAGTCAGTAAATTGTAATGAACAAGGTTGGGAACCTCTGAATTATTTCGTTATTTTATTTATTTATTTATTTTTTCGTTATTGCCTTATATAATTATCGAAAGCATTTGATGAAATCTAAAATAAATTTTCAGGTTGTCAGCTTTCCTAATATGATTTCTGTTCATCTCTGCACCCTTATCACAAGTTTTCTGACTTCCTGTCAGTGTTGTGTTAGACGACCACTATTATTATACCAAACTTACTGACAGTTGTATTCCACAGGTATCTGCTCAATTTATCACGCTCCCTTTACCAATTATTTATGAATTATTTTCTTTTTCCCAGTTGTCTCATTCTTTTTCCATGCATGAAATACTCTTCCTTCATATGAGAAGGTTCAAAACAATCCTCTTAAACAGGGTGGAGTCAAAATGATTTAATTTCATCAATTCCTCTCCTCTAAGATATGGGCCCCCTACTTCTCTCATTCACCGCGGTAATGTCGCATCTCTTACAACATCTACGGTTAATACTTCTCCGTACCTACTAACTCTGTGTAAGCAAGTATATAAAGTATATATATAAAGCATATAAAGTCATTTCTTTGTGAGCTAATAAAATCCAATAGTGAACTAGTGGATTCTCTTTTACATTTAACTATTTTTTTTCCTTCTTTCTGTTTCAGAAGTGTTTTTTTCTTTCCCTCCCCACTTTTTTTTTCAGGTACTTGGCCAATCCCTTATACACACACACACACACGCACACACACGCGCACACACACACACACACACACACACACACACACACACACACACACACACACACACACACACACACACACACACACACACATACTCGCGCGCGCGCGCACGCGCGAGCGGACAAATACACGGGAATGGTAAAACTAACGGTCATTTATTTTCTAGGTTTAGGTCACTTACTGAGGTTTCTGTAACCATGACTGAAGACGCGACACACGAAGCTGTGACAGAGGAAGATCCCAAGAAAGACGGCCAGCAGCGACTTGTTTTCAAAGGCTACATGGTAACCGTCCTCGATTTTATAGCGCAAGGACTAAATTTCTCGTAAGCAGAGAGAGAGAGAGAGAGAGAGAGAGTTCAGTACTCTCCTTGTCACCATTGTAGCTCGGGACTAAGTAAAATTGGTATGCTTGCACAGAGCGCCCATATTTCCCATCATATTTTCCCCTGAAACTACCTCATCTAAATGTGTGTGCTAGATTTCTGTTTTGGTGACCACGCCACGAAGTTTGCCTGGACTGTACCCCCCTGCTTTCATATATCCACTGGCATCTCACTCTTAGCGATTAATAAATATGCAAATGCCCTACTGACTACTGATCTATAGTTTTGATTTCCTGTCTTTCTTAAGCTTCTGAGTCCATCCTCAATGCGTAGATCCTAAACCCCAAGAGCACCCAACAGTATTTTTTTTTTTTTCTAATTTTCAATACTATTTTGTCATCACCCTTA
>NC_087185.1:11784163-11814163 GCF_035594125.1 Scylla paramamosain
ACCTTGCATGAAGTGGTTCCGCTCCTTGCTCATAGCTGGATACACTGCATGATATCTTCTACCGCTATATTTACGCTAATTACTCTTCTGATCTTGCTAACTTCATGCCTCCCCTCTTCCCGCGGCCTCGCTGCACAAGACTTATTTTTTTACCATTCTATCTGACATCTGGCAATAAGCAGGCCTTTTTTTTTTTCATAATTTTTGTTGTCTTTGGCCAGTGGCCCTCTTATAGGGAAAGAAAAAAAGTTTGATCGAATGATCTCAGCAACTGATTAAATTGGCGTCTCCAAGACACACAATTCATCACCTGAAGAGCAACTTTGGCAGCAATATCAGATATAAATGCCACATCGGACCGGTTGTTTTACCATCGTTGTTATAATAATAATAAATGATAATAATAATAATAGTAATAATAAATAATAATAATAATAATAATAATAATAATAATAATAATAATAATAATAATAATTATCATTATTATTATTATTATTATTATTATTATTATTATTATTATTATTATTGTTATTATTCATTACTATTATTATTATTATTATTATTATTATTATTATTATTATTATTATTATTATTATTATTACTATTATTATTATTATTATTATTATTATTAACAGCAACAACAACAATAACTGTAATGATAATAAATTATAACATAATAATAATAATAATAATAATAATAATAATAATAATAGTAATAATAATAATAACAATAAAAATAATAATAAAAATATTATAATTACAATATTAAAATTTAATTAAAATATTATTAATGAAATGACAATAATAACAACAGCAATTGTAACAATAATAATAATAATAATAATAATAATAATAATAATAATAATAATAATAATAATAATAATAATAATAATCAAAGAAGAAAAAGGCACGTTGTTTTATTCATTAGCAAGTGAAGAGATATCTTACCTACAGGACTCCATGGCCTGCAATGACTGCATACTGAGCAGCCGCCCCTTGGCATCACAGTGGGCCAGGCAGTGTGAGTTCCTCCCTAGTGATACTGAGTGCATAGAGCCACTGCACACCCCTCCAACAAAATGGTATTTTAGAAACATGACTGATTAATGACAACGAAAGGCATGCTGGAGAGATTATATTTCCAGCAAACTAACACATTAGTTTTCTTGTTCCTTTTTGGTCAATGTGGAGTTACAACATCTAACAAAGACAAAATTGCTATAGCAAAAAAAAAAAAAAAAAAAAAAGAATGTTATGCAAATGTAACATTTTTATTTATTTATTTATTTTTTCTTTCTTATTCTACTGATTACTAAAAACGCCACATTTTCTTCCCCCTTTCAGACCATGTAGTAGACAGTTTTCCACTCAGCCAGGAGACAATGAAGTTCGCAAGGCATCAAGCGGACCACGGGACAAGACAATAGATTACAATAATAATCTACCAGACCGTAACTCGGCCAATGATATGCCTGACAGCAGTGCCACGCATGCCAGAAGGCACTGTGCCCTCAATAGTAAAAACCACTGTTCTGCCAACACCAGTAAAACATTACTATTAATAACAGTAATGTTCTATGTAGCATAAACGGCCTCCTCGGTTGCCTGGAAAAGTGGCCAACATGTACCAACACACTACTTACGTCTCACCAGTAGAACGTTAAGTATTAACTTGTCTAGTCCCTACAATTATCTAAATAACGTCTATCTATCGCTTAAGGGCAGAAAATAAAGCCTACGGGATTTGTTAACAATCACAAGTGATTAAAGATGAGAAGAGAAGTCCTCAGACGTGACAGCGTTCCCCTTATTTACACTACCTTTTATATGAAGTTGGACAACATTACCTCTGTTTCCTCTGTCAACATGCCACCAGTTTTTCACACGTACTTTCTGGTGTCAGTGGAGAATACATGGAGTCCCACTGCCTGCAGAGTGCTCTTCTTTTCGCCAGAAATACAATAGCCGCACTCGCTTGTACAGGTAGCCATTTTTAAATCCGGGTAACGCTCGCTATCTATTGCTATCTAAACTCACTAGTCGATTCCTCCAGCCCTCCCATTGAGGCCGTATATCCTCTTATTTAAAATTCTTGGTCACGACGGAGTTAAGACCTCCCCCACACAAAGCATTCCGTTGTTCCGGTCCCGGAACTGGTTCCGATGGATCTGCCAGCCCAAGGAATCGATTCCGTGAATACCTAAGTTATCGGTTCCTGCCCACCACTAACACGCAAGCCTCTCCACCACGACAAGACGGTTCCCACCAAGGATCATTATATCCAGGGACCAGTACGAATTCAGGAGAGGCCTTACAAGGGAAACGGTCCGAACTTGATATTAAGAAAATGTTCTTAATTTATTTGATAGTAAGCTCTACTGCATTAGTATATTTCTTGAACTTGCAAAAAATTCTTGACACAGTTAACCACAAAATTCTGAAAAAAAGGAAAAAAGAAAACGTAATTAAGAAAAACAAACAAATTATGTCAAATCTAAGGAACAGTAAATAGTTTATAATAATTAATTATTGTAAATCTTATTTCAAAAGCATATACTATACAGTCCCTCAAGGATTCATATTAGGTGCTTTATTCCTTACCTTGTATATTGACGACATTGTCAAATCTAGTAAGTTTATAACAGCCACCAAAACTTTCATCTTTTGATTTTTTATATTAATAATGAATTATCTAAGGTTAAGAACAATTACTTTTCAGTTAATTAATTAATTGAACATAAAGAAAAATCTTCCACAGAAGTAATATTTTTCCATTTTTCAATATTTATATATATATATATATATATATATATATATATATATATATATATATATATATATATATATATATATATATATATATATATATATATATATATATATATATATATATATATATATATATATATATATATATACATATATATATATATATATATATATATATATTGGTGTTATAGTTGATAGGCAGCTTTAATGGAAAGACTTCCTTCAACACATAAGTAACAAATTAAATAAGTTCAAACTTAGTATCATTCAATACCTCAAAAACTCAATTTTTCCACTTGACACAACCTTCCAGACAACTATCCTTCAACTTGACACAACCTTCCAGACAACTATCCCCTCTTCTTCAGTGATACTCAACTGTCCCCTTCTTCTACACTGAACATTCTCGGTATGTTCTTTACTTATAATCTAAACCGGAAACTTCACATTTTATCTCTAGTTTTGAAGTCATCGCCAGTTTTTCTCACCTTTCCAGCTACTAACTTTGTTCAGGAGCCTTATCCGTCCATGTATTTAGTATGCTTCACTTGTCTATGGGGGTTCCACTCATACTGCTGTTCTAGACAGGGTGGAAAAGTAAAAGCTTTTCGTCTCATCAACTTCTCTCGTGTAAATTACTGTCTTCAGCCTCTTTCTCATCCCCGTAATGTTACATCTCTTTGCTATCTTCTACCGTTATTTCCATGCTAACTGCTCTTCTGATCTTCCTAACTGCATGCCTCCCGTCCTTCTGCGGCTTCGCTGCACAAGACTTTCTTCTTTCTCGCACCCCTATTCTATCCACCTCTCTAATCCAAGAGTTAACCAGTATTCTCAATCATCCATCCCTTTCTCTGGTAAAATGTGGAACTCCCTGCCTGCTTCTGTATCTCCACTTCCTATGACTTGAACTCCTTCAAGAGGGAGGTTTCAAGACACTTATCCTTCAGTTGTTGACTACCGCTTTGGACCCTATTCGGGGACCAGCATCTCAGTGGGCTTTTTTTGTATTTTTTATTCATTGGATTTTTTTTTTTTTTTTTTTTGCTCTTACATAAGAAAAAAAATGATTATTTTCTTTTCTTGTGTGATTTACGTCTTACAGCACATTTTCACATAAGTGGTTGGCGACACTCACTAATTGTACTGTATGTGATTTTCGTGTCATTTTTCGACAATGGTATGTATCTGTCCACAAATCATTTATGTGCTATTACATCACATTCAAATTTATATTTCATTATGTTTATCATAACTTATATGTCTACTTTAAGCATGTAATTGAAGGTGCCTCTAAGAGGGATTCATTCTCATCAGCGTCAACCATATGTCTGTTTTACCACCGTTGTTATATTGTACTTTTTTGTGTACAAAAATACAAATATAAATATCTAAAATAAATAAATAAATAAAAATAAATTCACAAATATAAAATCTATATTTATAAGGGCTAAATAATTTAACACTGCAGGTACATCTTTAGGAAATCTCCTGATGGCACCTACGGCGTTAAGGGCAATGATGGCACCTGGACTGGTATGGTGGGTCAGGTGTACAGAGAGGTGAGTCATCGAACATTCAGTACCTTTATTTACATTATTGTGCTTGCATAGTTGTAGTACACAGGATCTGAGTCAAACGAGTTATCCTGTCTCTTCTCAGGAGGCCGATCTTGGCCTAGGACCTTTCACGCTGACGGAGGAACGCGCTGGTTCTGTAGACTATACCTGGCCAGTGAAGGTTATCTCTGTTAGAATACTGGCTGGTCAGGGGCAACCGAAGGTCGATCCTTGGGGCTTCTTGCTCCCCTTCGCCCCTTCTGTATGGATCGTTACCCTTATTTTTCTTTTGTTTATACCCAGTGTGATGATCTTCCTTTCATCCTTCACCTTGGGGAGAAAGCCAAAGCTAAATGAATGGACAAGACAACATCTGGATTTTCTAAGCATTGTGCTACAGGAAAGTAAGCTCCTCACTTTAACACTTAGTAATGTCAAATACGAGTAGTGTGCAATTTTATTTTATTTTTTTTTACGCAGGAGGGACATTGGCCAAGGGCAACAAAAATCCAATTAAAAAAGCCCACTTTGATGCCAGTCCCAGATACCATTATCCGATACCATTATCATAGAGTTAGGAACTCAACTATTTCAGTCCTTCTCTCGTTGCCATACAGGCAAGGTGTGTGTGGATACTTTTTGCTTTCTGTTGATTTAGTTTGTAATTTTGGTGTCTGTGGTGTTTCGTCTACGTGTAGTGCCATAACTCTCTCTCTCTCTCTCTCTCTCTCTCTCTCTCTCTCTCTCTCTCTCTCTCTCTGAACATTTTTTTTTTCCTTTAACTATCAACTCGACATAAACTTTCAGACAACTTTTTTTTTCTTTCGATGATACACATACATATTCCTCCTCTTGTCTGTTCTTCACTACAATACTGAGCTTGGAACTTTACATCTCTCCTCTCACCAAAATGGCTTCTATTAAGATGTGTGTCCTGCGTCGTGTCTGCCAGTTTTTCCCCCACACAGTTGCCTGTTCTAAAAAAGTGGACTCATTCTTCTCTGTATGAAATATATATATATGAAATATATATATATATGAAATATATATATATATATATATATATATATATATATATATATATATATATATATATATATATATATATATATATATATATATATAATGCTTTACGTCTGGTATCCCTGGTCTATTAGGGTTAGAACGGTGCCCCCTGACGATTTTTTTTTTTTTTTTTTCCCATTTGGGAACCGTTACCGCGAGTGGATCCCCTTCATAGCCTTGGACAGTAACCAGTATTAAAACCCGTGCGCCTGAGGACCACTCGGCTGCCCAAGCGCGCGTGGTCCCACTGCGGACCCCTGAGGGTATATTTCATACAGAGAAGAATGAGTCCACTTTTTTAGAGCAGGCAACTGTGTGGGGGAAAAACTGGCAGACACGACGCAGGACACACATCTTAATAGAAGCCATTTTGGTGAGAGGAGAGATGTAAAGTTCCAAGCTCAGTATTGTAGTGAAGAACAGACAAGAGGAGGAATATGTATGTGTATCATCGAAAGAAAAAAAAACTTGTCTGAAAGTTTATGTCGAGTTGATAGTTAAAGGAAAAAAACAAATGTTCAATACCGTTGTGAAGTCAAGCGTTCTGTGAATTTTATAACTGCTGCCTTATTAGAAGCCTGAATAATGGCAGAGTGCTGAATAGAATCATCAGCATAAAAGTGGTTAGGGAAGTGAGTAACATTATGGAGGTCATTGATTAATAACAAGAAAAAAAGTTGGCGATGGGACAGAGCCTTGTGAAGAAGCACTACAGCATTAGAACAACCAGAGAGGAAATTTGAAATGCCATTTTTTTAGATGCATATTTGGGAGTTGTGTTGGTGAAGAAAAGAACAGTCTAAGGGACCTCATTTTAATATGTAATATATAAAGGTTGTAGAGAGATATGTATAGAATCTCGAGATTATCATCCACATTCTCGTATCTGGAATGAATCTACTCTGAATACAGCCCAGCCCGTTACTTCATCGTGGAAACTGTGTACCTATATGGTTAGCCAACACTTCCGACCATATTGACGTTATGTTTTGTGTCTTAAGCAATCCGAATATGCTGCGTTTTGGCTGACACACCCAACTCTGCAGACTCAAATTGTTTTCACTGCCAAATGCAGGTACCGACATATACGTTGCTACATTTCATCTAGACTTTCATCGTGCGCTAAGAAGTATACAAATGAAAATATATATATATATATATATATATATATATATATATATATATATATATATATATATATATATATATATATATATATATATATATATATATATATATATATATATATATATATATATATATATATATATATATATATATATATATATATATATATATATATATATATATATATATTTATATATACCATTGCCTAACAAAGAGACTCCTTCCGAAACGGTAATTTCTCCCTCGTAGGTCTCATAATTATTGGCGTAGGTAGGCGGTGTGAACCATGGCTCATGGTTACTTCCCCACGCCAGAACAGGGCGTAAGACAAACCAAAAAATTCTCACTGAGAAATGTAATGATACAAATAATATTTACAGGAAAACAACTATACCGCAGGAGATAAGTGATGATCACTGCTCAACGAAGGAAGTGACCGTATTGCATGCGAAGTGTGGGCATGTCATGCGAATTGTGGACTTTTTTTTTTCTATCTTGGTTCAAATTTGTGTTTG
This sequence comes from Scylla paramamosain, assembly GCF_035594125.1. Taxonomy (NCBI): domain Eukaryota; kingdom Metazoa; phylum Arthropoda; class Malacostraca; order Decapoda; family Portunidae; genus Scylla; species Scylla paramamosain. The sequence continues at coordinate 11,791,200 of NC_087185.1, forward strand.
AGAGATCATTTTGATATTGGTTAGAGACCAAGTATGATCATCATTCGTTAGTATGAGGGTAAAGAGTATATCATCAATACTCTTATAGCTCCCATTTATCAAATATTCTAAAACCTCCGACTCTTCTCCTGGACGGCGATTCCGCTGGCCTGGACACAGGTGTGTGCACTTTCAATTTTAAAAGTAACTAGATAGATTTTCACGTTTCTTTTAATAACGTACACAGAAAGAATAACTCACGTGTTTCCACATATACGTTCAATGAGAAATGCTCATTATTAATCACATTACAAGTCAGAATAGGTTTGTTCTTTGCCTCTGATGAAGCCACTCGCGATCGCTCCGAACATCGTCATACAATCACATATTTCTTCACTATTATATGTTGCATGATTATTCTGAAGGCATATATGGATGGATCACCTCTTCTGTAGATATAGCTGGAAGGAAAATCCAAAAGTCGAGCCAGTAAATGAGAAATAACAAAATTCAGCAACTTTTCCTTGTCGTTGAGAGAACCAGGAGGAACGAAGGTACATGCATCAAAACGCTTTCTTTTCTCACAAAAAATATATATATACCAAAACCAATTTGTTTGGGCATATTTACACAGGTGAATACCTGGATCATCTTTACACGAAGAACCATTTATAGTGGCAGGGGTCGTTCATTTCAGGGGTTGACTAAAGTAACCGTCCTTGGGCGGATTGTTCAGTAAGTGGATTCATTCCAGTTTGCCGTTATACCTTCTTAATACTGGGCCTTAATTTGAAGCACGCAATCACTCTCCTTATATTAGCCTCATTCGTGCATGTATCATACATCAGTGGAAATTTGCTCATGGAAATACGTAGCTGCGAAGAGGATAAGTGTGGACGAGCTTCGTCTCTCGAACAGGGTGGAAAGCATTTTTTATCAACTCTTCTCTAATAACCGACTGCCTTCAATGTCTCTTACTCTTTATGGCAAGGTTCCATACCTTGCTATCTTCTATCGCTAATTGCACACTAACTACTCTTCTGATCTTGCTTACTACACGTCTTCCCCTTTCGCACCATTGCTGCACATTTTTTTTTTTTCTTTCATTTTTTCTCACCACTATTATGTCCAATTCCCTCCCAGTGTTCACAATTTGGCATTCATTTTATTAGTAAACTCTTCTACAGGCAGTGCTCTTGAAGTGATCGCGTTTGCTAGATCAGAAAAGCAATGAAAATAGCAGCAGACGATAACAAGATATGCAACATTTCGGCAATGAGAGAAAAACTGAAGACAGTTAATAACAGAAATGGAATTGATTTCATCCTATCTAGAAGTGGGGTATACAGAGACACAGATAAGGTAAGGAGTTAGCAGCAGTCTGAGTGAGAAAAAAACGGCGGTGATGTCTCACAACGCATAATTTCATAGAAGCTTTTAGCTAGAAATGAAGTGTGAAATTTCCAATTTAAATTTTTAGTAAAGGACAGACCGAAAATGTTATAGGTAGAAGAAGGTGAGAGTTGAGTGTTATCGTAGAAAAGTGGACAGTTATCTTAAAGGTGAAGAATTGAACCATAAAATCCTGCCCTGCCCTACTAAAAAATTATAGAGATCTGATTCTAAAGCCAGGCGCTATGTGGTTTTCCTGTGTAAGCTACTTAATTTCTGAAGGGTCGCACGTCTATTAAAAAAAAATGGAAAAACTGCAGCAAGGTATCAACATTGTAAGAGTGGATAGGACAAGAAGTTTGGCTTAGAAGATCGTTGGTGAATAAAATGTAGATAATGGGTTACATGACAGAACCCTTAGGAACACAGCTGTTAATATAGTTAGGACAAGAATAGTGACCTTCTAACACTGCAAAAAAGAATGGTAAAAAAAAATGAGATAAAGTTACAGAGAGAAAGATAAAAGCCGTAGGAGGGTAGTTCGGAAATCAAACTCATTTCCATTTCCAACACCACCATCCCACCATTAAACCCTCCAGCCAGCGACATCATCCACTCAATCATCCTACCAGACGCTAGTTGCTACTAAGTGCTATTTGATTAGCCAGAATAAGAGAGAGAGAGAGAGAGAGAGAGAGAGAGAGAGAGAGAGAGAGAGAGAGAGAGAGAGAGAGAGAGAGAGAGAGAGAGAGCCTCGTCTCTGTAAGATGAGTTCTGAATTTTTTGTCTCTCTCTCTCTCTCTCTCTCTCTCTCTCTCTCTCTCTCTCTCTCTCTCTCTCTCTCTCTCTCTCTCTCTCTCTCTCTCTCTCTCTCTCTCTCTCTCTCTTTCCTAAGCATTAATGATAGCATATACAAAATGACACACACACACACACACACACACACACACACACACACACACACACACACACACACAGGCGCGGGCACACACACATACACACATACGTGTGTTTATTATATATATATATATATATATATATATATATATATATATATATATATATATATATATATATATATATATATATATATAATTTTTTTTCTTTTTTTTCTCTCTTTTTTCACACACCGTGATAATTTTGGGTGCGCCAGTGACTCGAATGTCTAAGCTCTGGCAAAACAATACTCAGTAGATGTAGTAGTGGCCATTCACATCTTATATATATATATATATATATATATATATATATATATATATATATATATATATATATATATATATATATATATATATATATATATATATATATATATATATATATATATATATATATATATATATATATATATATATATATATATATATATATATATATATATATATATATATATATATTAGGAAGTGCCATATAAAACAGTACCTAAAATGATCCGGCAATATTAAGGTGCAGAGCTGCAATCCACCGGACTGTTGTGGGAGCGAGCTGTGGTGGGGGTGTGGCTGCTAATGACTCTCGTGCTCAGTAAGAGTTATGAGGGAAACCTGATGTCTCAGCTGGCGGTCAGACACGTCCCGCAACCCTACCAGAGCCTGAGAGATGTCCTCGACGACCCAGCTACCACGATGATCTGGCAGAAAGGAAGCTCGCATCTGGAGCTTATTAGAGTAAGTTCTTATTATCATACATACTTGCAATATATGAAGTCGGATACATAAGTGTGCTGTAACCATGTGTTCATTTCATATTGCCTTAGGAAAAAAAAGATATGCACGTCCTGACGGAAACACAACACTCAGGTCCATCACTTTTAATGTCCAAAAATATCCAGGAATACAAAGTACACGGGTAGCGGAAGGAGGCATCAACACGGAATGCGACTGGACGAAATACTGACTTCCTAAGACTGATCAAAAATAGCAAGGGATGTGCAGACACTTAAGAAAGAGCGCTAAAAAGAGACAGATGAAAAATGTATTATGAATGAACGAATTGAATAATACAGTATCATCTCCCGACTTTAAAACATATAATACAGCTGGCCGTAAAGGATTTTGTAACCTTGTAAAAAAGTCAATTAAGTGAAAAAAAAAAATATCAATCTCAGAAAAAATAGCAACAACATTTCGTGAAAGATAATCTGCAGCCACGTTCGCTTTACCAGACAAATAAATACTTGATCGTGGGGTTATTACTAGGCAAGTACTTGATCGTGGTGAAATCCACGGAGAATGTCATTCTTGAATAACACAGTCTTTCAACATTCCGTTTACTAAATCCTGAACAACAGCGCGTCGACTGTAAGGCAAACAATATGAGAGCACAAAAGAAGGGCGTGCATCAGTTTTGAACTGAATGTGATTCGTGATACGATTAGTGACACCAACCGTTCATTGGGCAAAACAACATCTGGTTTGTGTTTGATAAGCAAGCGAAGGAGATGAGACCTTGCCGGAGGAAAATCCAACATGAGCCGAAAGCTGAGGACTGAAATTAACAGGATCGTGAGAAAAATCTGTTACAAAAAAAAAAAAAAAAGTAAACGTGTAGAGGGCTTTCAAAAGATTGACTGTCACAAACTTGAAAAGAACCGAAGAGTACGCTGCTCTTGAGGGAAATCGGGGCACCGGTTAGATTAGTCACTAAGAAGTCACTTTCATAACCATCAAAGACACAAGAAAGGGTACTTTCAAAGGTAAACCGACGAACGCGGACAGTGTCTGACAAAAATAAAGCGCACAACTCAACAGGCGCATTTGCCACGCGAATGGGAAAATGAACTACACTCATATGACCCAAATATTGAACTCCACACCAGAGACTGAACGTTTCGCGTCTGTAAAATCAGACAATGATGAACATGAAACATGAACACTGAAGTGTGAAGAAATTTAAACGCTAAATGCGGAACTGGAAAAGGCATCGCAAGAATAAGACGGCCCTTAAAGGAAATAACATGATGTTGGGGAAAAAATGTCAATGCCATGAGTTACAAGTGAATCAATTCCTATCAAAACATTGCTATTAAGTGGAAAATCAGAAGTTACACAAAAATGTGCATCAAAATTTAATAGTGGAAAATGACTTGCAAGGGAAAAAGGAAGAAATCATTGTCACGGACTTGCAAAAAAAAAAAAAAAAAATATTGTCATCAGGTTGTAAGGGAAGCATGTGTTTGAGTAACGTGTATGAGGTTATTCAAATATATATATATATATATATATATATATATATATATATATATATATATATATATATATATATATATATATATATATATATATATATATATATATATATATATATATATATAAACTTTTTACAGCAAAATGATCACCATGCTTGCCTTTACTTTTTGTACTATATTCACTCATTAATTCTCTCAAATAAATTTATGGGAGATTTTTTAACTTCAATTTCTGACAAAAAAAAAAAAAAAAAAAGGTAACATTTTGCGGTGTCATGAAATTGTCGTAACTTTAGCTACGTGTACGAAAATAGTACAAAATGTACTTCCATGTGTTTATTATCTGTGGTTAAGAGGAAATTGCCATAGTATTAAAAGATTTGATGTTTTATCGTTTTTTTAAATGTCTGTCGTTATCACCAAACACAATGCATTGCAAAAAAATTACGGAAGTTATCTTTATCATACTACTGGAATAGAAGCATTACACACTAACATACATTGCGTAGAAATATTATTCACTTCGGTGAAAAAATAAAGATGAGAAGACCCAAAAACCGATATTATCGCCAAGCGGCGGAATTTTCCCCTTAAGAACCACATTAACAAGAGTTACCACTCCTAAGTACCATTCAATATGTATATATATATATATATATATATATATATATATATATATATATATATATATATATATATATATATATATATATATATATATATATATATATATATATATATATATATATGGTGTCCCATAAGTTTCCATACATATGGTATCACGAACGCCTTTACAAGCATAAATCCAGATGTGTTTGAACGTGTTTTTCAGCAGTGGAGGACACGCACTGAAGTGTGTTTTCAACACAAAGGCAGTCATGTAGTGCATATTATACAAATGAATTTTTTTTTCTACAATTCTATAATTTCTTTTTGTTTTTCCTATGTATGGAAACTCATAGGATACCCTGAGTGTATATATATATATATATATATATATATATATATATATATATATATATATATATATATATATATATATATATATATATATATATATATATATATATATATATATATATATATATATTACAAAGATAATTTTCAGCCCCTAGTACTGTTGCCGCAACTGGCCTAGCTTCCCTAAGCCACCTCCTACGTGGACTCGGTGCGGAGGTAAAATGCATATGTACAGGGTCCCTTCTGACTCCTGCACGCTTTACACAGCTGCTCGTAACGCCAGGTCGACAGTCTGTTTATCCCTTCTGCAGGCAAGGAAAGAATAAAACAGCCTATTCCAACACCTGAATAAGAATCGCCAGCCACGCTTCAGGAGAAAAATAAACAATTATAACAAGTGACAACACATATAAGGTCGAGGTATAAAACCCCACAGGAGTACCGCCCTTAGAAACAAATTCACCCTCTGTCCGACACAGTTATATCTCTCGGCAAGTTTTTTTTTTCTTTTTTTTTTTTGTGTGTAGGAGGGACATTGGCCAAGGGCAACAAAAATCTAATAAAAAAATAAATAAAAAAAGATAAAAACTAAGATGCCGGTTCCCGTACTGGGTCCGAAGCGATAGTCAAAAGTTGAAGGATAAGTGTCTTGAAACCTCCCTCTTCAAGGAATTCAAGTCATAGGAAGGTGGAAATACAGAAACAGGCAGGGAGTTCCAGAGTTTACCAGAGAAAGGGATGAATGACTGAGAATACTGGTTAACTCTTCCATTAGTGAGGTGGACATAATAGGGGTGAGGGAAAGGAGAAAATCTTGTGCAGCGATGCCGCGGGATGAGGGGAGGCATGTAGTTAGCAAGATCAGAAGAGCAGTTAGCATGAAAATAGCGGTAGAAGATAGCTAGAGATGCAATATTGCGGCGAAGAGAAAGAGGCTGAAGACAGTCGGTTAGAGGAGAGAAGTTGATGAGACGAACAGCTTTTGACCCCACCCTGTATAAAAGAGCGGTTTGAGTGGATCCCCCCCCCACCAGACATGTAAAGCATACTCCATACATGGACGGATAAGGCTTGTACGGATAAGGCTTGAGTTAGTAGCGGGATGGGGAGGGGGATGTGAGAAAAACTGGAGGAGATATTTCAAATGTCTAACTTCATAGAAGCTATTTTAGCTAGATATGAGATGTGAAGTTTCCAGTTTGGATTATAAGAAAACACCGTGTATGTTCAGTGTATAAGAGAGGGACAGGTGAATGTCATTGAAGAACAGGGGATGATTGTCTGGAAGGTTGTGTCAAGCTGGTACATTGAGGAATTGAGTTTTTGAGGAAGTGAACAATACCAAGTTTGCTCTGCCCCAATCAGAAATTCTAGAGAGATCAGAAGTCAGGCATTCTGCGGCTTCCTTGCGTGAACTTCCTGAAGGGTTGGACATGAAAAGACATGGAAAAGTGCAGGATTGTATCAGCGTAGAAATGGATAGGACAAGAAATTTGGTTTACAAGATCATTGATGAATAATAGGAAGAGAGTGGATGACAGGACAGAACCCTAAGGAACACCACTGTTAATAGATTTAGGAGAATAACGATGGATGTCCACCATCAATCATCACCTCACCATCAATATAATGGTCAGAAAGGAAACCTGAGATGAAGTTAGAGAGAAGGATAGAAGTTGTAAGAGGGTAGTTTGCAAAATCAAAGTTTTGTGCCAGACTCTATCAAAAGCTTTTCATATGTCTAAGGCAACAACAAAAGTTTCACCAAAATATCTAAAAGAGGACGACCAAGACTCAGTAAAGAAAGCCAGATCACCAGTAGAGCGGCCTTGACGGAACCCATATTGGCAGTCAGATAGAAGGTTGTAAAGTGATAGATCTTTAAGAATCTTTCTTTTGATGATAGATTAAAAAACTTTTGATAGGCAGGAAATTAAAGCAATAGGACGGTAGTTTGAGGGATTAGAACGGTCACCTTTTTTTTAGGAACAGGCTGAATGTAGGTAAACTCCCAGCAAGAAGGAAAGGTAGATGTTGATAGACAGAGTTGAAAGCGTTTGACTAGGCAAGCGGCAAGCAAGGAGACGCAGTTTAGGAGAACAATAGGAGAGACCCAATCAGGTCCATAAGCCTTCCGAGGGTGTGGACCAGCGAGGTCACGGAAAACATCATTGCGAAGAATTTTAATAGGTAGCATGAAGTAGTTAGATGTTGGAGAAGAGGGAGGAACAAGCCCTGAATCGTTCAAGGGAGAGCTTTTAGGAAAGGTTTGAGCGAAAAGTTCCCACAAATGCCACAAACGAACAGGAGGATAATCCACCTTTCAATGTAACAAAGCTCGTACCCCACACACACGTAGCAAAGGAGTCACTTCTGATATAGAATGCGTTACAATTAACTACACTCCCCGGCAAACTACTATGGAGATTCCTATGCTTTCCATATAGGCCGGGGCTTACAGCCAGTATTTACTCAATTATCCCCTTAAAACAACTGGCCTGTCTAACTGTACAATTATCTGCTTTTGGGAGTCTTTCTCGCATGATAACTGGACGGTGACAGGAGTGAGAGCGCGAAGCAAATGCTACTACGGGAGTGTACTTAAGAGAGGGTGTGGTGGTGACACACACACACATACACGAGCCCGCTCGCTGCCGTGCCTCAGTGCAGGCTTATATTAATAAAACACTTTCCTTCTGAAAATTATGGTGCTGGATAAATACTGATTGCTTTATCGTCAAGTGCAACTATTTTACTAAATGCTACGGGACTCAAATTGAATGAACAATGGGAAATAAGGTAAATTAAGTTGGGAATATAAGAGACATCTGCATGGGTAAATGTTTTATATACTAAGAGCTGCGGGCTAGCGTACCCGTCAGAGACGTGACAAATTCTCATCCCCAGCCTCTCTCTCTCTCTCTCTCTCTCTCTCTCTCTCTCTCTCTCTCTCTCTCTCTCTCTCTCTCTCTCTCTCTTCTTCATTCATTCTTTCTTACTTCTGATTTTTTTTTCTTCATACTTCTTTCTACATCGCCTTATATCGTAGCACACAACTATATATATATATATATATATATATATATATATATATATATATATATATATATATATATATATATATATATATATATATATATATATATATATATATATATATATATATATATATATATATATATATATATATATATATATATATATATATATATATATATATATATATATATATATATATATATATATATATATATATATATATATATATATATATATATATATATATATATATATATATATATATATATATTTTTTTTTTTTTATTTATTTTTTTTTCTTTTGAAATTTGGCTTTTCTTTTTTTCTGGTCATTTAGCAAATAAAACAAAATCTTAGTTTGTTTGCAAAATCACCTCGTTTGGTTACTTTGCAAAAAAAAAAAAAAGAAAAAAGAAAAATGTATTATCCAAAAATGTCTGGTTACTTGCTAACAAAACACGATAACTGGGTGCTTTACATAGTCCCCCATAATTTAGTATATCATTTTGCAGAATCACAAAATAACCACAGCAATTGGTTGTTGTAAATGGTGAGGTAGTTTACAGTTGGGCATCAGTGAATGTTCTTTAATTTTGGATGATAAAGTATAAACCAGTTTTATTAATTTACAAAAGGATATTATATCATAATAAGTATTAGAGTAATTTAATAAAAGAGTTTAAATTGCCGTAGATAAATTAACAAATTTTAATATGCAGGTAAAATAGCCCTTTTAGAATGGTAAATTTACTTGCTTTTACAAGCAGAACTGCATCTGCATCGGCTGTTGCAGACATTCTGATTATTATTATACCTGCAGCAGTTGTTGTTACAGAAAATAGAGCAGGTGCACGTTATAAAATCTTGTTTATGGCCCATGCAGTCTGCATTTGCTGCTTCACGAAGAGCTTACTTCTCTTTTCTGGGGCACATCATCAATAGACAGAAACTGCTACTCACAATGAGTGAACTGATTTCTTGTGTAAGGCTGCTTCAAAATCCCGTGATTCGTTCCAAGTTTGTATGTTCCACTTTCATCCATTTGAAGTATAACAGCCTTCGCATTAGAGAATTCTGCACGTCCACCATCAACAAGAGGGATTAGAACCATTATAGTGTCACCGACCTCAGCTTTCTTAAAACGCATAGTTGAAATCAGCTGCATTTTCTCTGCTTTATTAAACTGCTTTCTTCTAACTCTCTCTCGTTCAACTTGAATTCCCTGCTTTTGGTCACAGAAGTTGCAGAGGTCATCATCCACAGAGCATGGGCCTCCACAATCCTTGCACATGGAAGTTGTGCTGTCCTGAATGTTGTCAGCTGCTAATGCTTCAGCGAGCTGTTCCTCCGTCTTTAATCCTTCTTCTACATCAGTGGTTCCCAAACTTTTGCAGGCTGGCGCCCCCTTGGCTCCCCGGCGAATTCCTAGCGCTCCCCCCCCACACACACAGACACATATGGAAACAAACACCTCTTTCTTGATATTTGTTATGCTGCAATTTGAAAAGAGAAAGGTTAAACACAAATGTGTATTTCACAAATAAAACCCAATTTAGTAAACCAATTTATTTTTTAGCAGTTTTAACTGTTTCAGCAACATGGAATGGTAAATAAACATTCCACCAGTAACCTTCATTGGCTCACACTTAATATTAATGGGATGGATGTGCTTGGTGCAGGGACATAAGCTTCTCAACATCAGGCTGGAACTCACTAAGAAGAAGTCGTAGATCCCCGCGGTCAGTAATTTTCAGTCGGTTTCTTTGCTTGGAAAGAAGCAAGGCGACTGCACTGAAGCCCCGTTCTACTAAATACGATGTTGGGAAGTAAATATGCCAAGTTTTTGTCTGCTTTATCAGAGTGCATTTTCTTCAAATGTTCCAAAAGCCTCGAAGGTTTCATAGCTTCATTTGAAAACACTCTATCACACAGTAGACACATTGGTTGCTGTTGGTTGTGTGGTGCTGCGACAAATCCATATTTCAGATATTCCACACTATATTGCCGACACTTCTTTTTTGTTTGCTGTATCGAGGCCATACTTTATTCTGGAACAAAAAAATAAAACCATGTAAAATACAGCATTTTATCGCATTTCATAAATAGGCCTACTTAAAGACAAAAATGACAACATTGAAGGTATGAAAAGCAAGTTTACCCTCTTACGTATTCATTTTCTTCCATTTACTGACATAGAAAATGGTGGCGGACGTGATCTAAGGCACGCCGCCCTCGCCACCCACACAATGACACACGCGCGAACATGCACATACGCACACGCACACACACACACACACACACACACACAGGTACAAAGTCATATACATTCGTAACAATATATATCAGTGAATGCACCACCCTAACCACCACCTCCCTTAACCATCACCAAATACTCCTGTGAAGAGTGGTGCAAGCATGTGCAAGGACAGCCTTAGCACAGTAACACTTCCAAATTAAATTTAATGGTGAAACCCTTTGGCGTCCTTCCATGATATCTTTATTATATGATAAAATTCTGAACATTACAAGCTTGAAATTACAAACCTGAGCTTTTGCTTTTGTAGTCATATGCTGTCGGATCTGACTGGGCCAGAGTGCCGTGCGGTAACCGGACCCTGATGCGTCGTCCACTGACTCGTCCTGCTGCACGTGTTGTGCACAAATCGTCAAACAAACGTTCGAACTTCTGACTTCGACTTCGGACTGCCGCCCCCCTACCGCCCCCTTCTTCCTCACCGCCCCCCCAGATCTTTCCACCGCCCACTTTGGGAACCAATGTTCTACATCCTCCGGTAGATTCCTTGCCAAGATGATGATGTTTCCGGCCAAACATTGCTTCATAGGGTGTTCTCTCACTTCCAGCGCAAAACCGTGCGTTCTTCTACCATGAAACGAAGCGCAGTCCCTCCGACCATTTTGTTGTTTTTATTGTATTTTGCAAGTAGGCAAGCATTGCTTCAATGTCTTTGTTAGCCCTTTCTACAGAAACTTGCGACTGAGGATGATGTGGCTTGCCATGGATTAATTTCCACCCTGGCTAGAGGACAAGGACTTCCATAATCAGTTAGAAATAATAATAATAATAATAATAATAATAATAATAATAATAATAATAATAATAATAATAATAATAATAATAAAGAATATTAAAATGAAGTGCAAGTTCTTTAAGTAAAATACGTTTTTACTTTACGATTTTATGGGTTTTGAAAGAATTTGTCCCTCTTTAACAAAGGCGGAAGTTGCACTGGGAAGTACACTATGTCCATCAGGTTGTCAGGTCTTCAGGAAACAGCAAAACACTGCTTAACAACAACAACAACAAAAATAATAATAATAAAGAAAAATGAACTTATGATACTATATGAATACTATGATACATATGAAAAATGAACTTATGATACTATATGATACTATGATACATATGAATACTATGAGAAAATAATAAGGATATTAATTCCCAGTCCCATAACCCAACACAGCTAAACATACCTTATTGGAAAACTCTCGACCACTGTCAGATTGTAGGACTTGAAGAACACTTTTGTCGCAAAATATGTCTACCAGGTGGTAAGCGGCTTTCTCAGCAGTCTTCGGCTTCAGAGGCCGGAGGCACACAAACTTAGTTACGTGGTCTTGGTTATTCAAAATTAACCAATACTCCAGTCTCGCTGACTTTGCATGTCAATCAAATCAACCTACAATATTCACTGACATTTGTCGGTGTACTGAACAGACTACAAGAGGTTCGAGAAGATTGGCTTGACGACAACAGTCTTCCGGAGACTGGATCTTTTTAGTTGTCATTCTTCGCAGAATTGGAGGAAAATTTCATTTCATCTATAGTTTGCATATTTTGCTTCCTCAATGTCCGTGGTATCAAACATATCTTCAGCACAGACGTATGTAAGAACAGATTCTCTTTTTAACTATCTTTTGCTCTGTTGTTCCTTCAACAAAGGGGAGACAGTAGGCACCTGCAGAAACGATAGTTACTCCCTGTGAGGTCTAAAGCAATAGATCAGAGTGTGCTGTGAACGTATCATTAAACCCAGCTGTGACCTCAGTGAATCCTTTGTGTCCCACAACTAAAGAGCCTGCCCTCTAAAGACAACTCTATTCCTTTACACTTAATCGCCCACACACCCTTCACTCAAAATGCAAAATTATCATGGCGACTCCTACACCAGCCTTGGAGTCCCCATCTAAAGAGGGAAACACAGATGTTCCCAAGTCGGACTGCTCTTCTGGTATCGATCTTAAGTGTCTTGACACCTCCCTCCCTCAACTTTTTTTCTACATTAACTTCTGCAACATTCGCGGTCTTACATCTGATTTTCAATCTGTAAAACACCACCTCTCCTCTAATAAAACTTCATTTTCTTTTCCTCACTTGAACACAATTGTCTGAGGCAACTTTTTTGTTCCCTCCTACTTTTTTCTATCTTCATTTTAAATCCAAAGCTGGATGTTGCGTCTATGTGCACAACGACTTAACCTGCTCTCGTGCCCACGCTCTTGAGTCTTCCGAGTTTTCCACCGTCTGGCTACGGCTACAAAATCACTCTCAAATTAAATTTATTTATGCTGTATACCTCTCACCAAACTCTTCTTCTTACACTATGTAACAAAATTTCACTTTTGTCTTGTCCTAGGAACCAAACCATAATTTTCCTTTTATTTCCAACTAAACAAAATAGGAAAAATTTAATTTGATCCCAAAATTTTGCTTTTGTGGTTAGAAAAATGAATTTACATTTTTGCCTTATTTCATTATAGTATGGGTTACTATTGGTTTTCATGTCAGGTAAAGACCTTTGCAAAATCTCAGTTACTTACCGAATTGCTTTTAGAATGTTGCAAATAAGTCAAAACAATGAAAGAAAGAAAATAAAGTGTCCTAAAGATTGTTTTTATTTTAATAAGATCATTCTTGAACTGACCAGCTCTAGCAAGAAATTTCTCATATTTAGAAGAATATGCTTACACTTCAGAAATTTTCTCGAATCTTCCAAAATTTTCTACCACACTTTTAGAAGTTTCTAGAACATTTTAGAACATTTTATTAAATGTAAACATCCAGAATATTCTAGAAGTTTCTAGAATACAGTAGAAATTTGTAGAATTATCAAAAATTTTCAAGAATCTACACGAATTTTCTAGAATGATTCCGAATATTCTAAAGTAGGTTCAAGGATATTCTTGAAAAATCAAAAACATTCTGGAACACATTCTAGAAAGGCTAAGAATATTCTAGAGTACTACTTGACAACATAAAAAAATAGGGACTTCCAGACCATCAATCAGTTCTGCTTTGGCTACCTGAGAAGACACATCACCAGAGGTGAAATGGCATTAAGAGACTGCAATCCTTCTCCAGATGCATTCTGCTACATATGTGGTCAATTCATCAAGACAAGAGCAAAGAAGTTCTCTGTGACAGCATCTGGAAAAATGGTGAAATTTAGCTATTTTGGGGCATAAAATCATTCTAAAAGCCACAAAAGCAAAGTTTGAAAGGAATAATGACATTTTCTATTGTTTTGCAGTGAAAAGGGTTGGAAAATAACACTTGCTTGTCAATGACAAAAATTGTATTACATAGTGTTATAAGAAATTCTTTGACTACTTCCAAAGTAGACCACATTCTGCCTCTCTTCTCTTTCGCGGATATCTCCGTTCTTTGAGACATCAGTGTTCATCCCAACATTTGATTTTCCTCTCCATTCACAGTCTACCCAGGTAAACTAGGCTTTAACTTTGATATCCTCCACGACCTAGAGGAACTGGTGCAACATCCTACTCGTATCCCTGACCGTCTTGGAGATAAGCCAAACATTTCTTACCTTTTCCGAAGCTCTATTCCTCCTCCTTATGCCATTACCCTATATTTTCCGTTGGGCTTCTACGATCACAATCTCATATATGTATCCTGTCCTATCGCTCCAATCCCTCCTCAGGATCTCCCTAAGCGGAGGTCCGTCTGGCTTTTTGCCTCTGTTAGTTGGGAGGACCTGAGGAGATATTTTGCTGATTCTCCTTGGAATGACTACTGCTTCCGTGTCAGAGGACCGTCTCTGTGTGCTGAGCACATAACAGAGCTGATAGTGTATGGCAAGGAGGCGTACATTCCTCACTCTTTCTCTCGACTTAAACCTTCCAAACCTAGGTTTAACATAGCCTGTTTTCGTGTTTACAGAGATGTGGCCTACAGAGGGTACTTGAACCTTCCATCACCTGAATCTCATGCTTTTTGTATTTCTGCCCAGAAAGATGCCAAGTCTGTTCTCCGACTAGCCAAAAACTCCTTCATTAACAGGAAATGTGAAAAGCTTTCAATATCTAACTCCTTTCGTTACTTCTGACACCTAACCAAAAACATCTTCATTAACTTGCTTCTTCATCATTTCCTCCTTTATTTCAACTTGATGGCACCACTACCATCTCATCTATTTATAAAGTTGAACTCTTCGTTCAAACCTTTGGTAAAAACCCTACTTTTGATGATTTAGGCCTTGTCCCTCCCTCTCCTCCACCCTCTGACTCGTTCATGCTACCTATTAAAATCCTTCGCAATAATATTTTCCATGTCCTCGCTGGCCTAAACCCTCGGAAAGCTTATGGACCTGATGGGGTCCCTCCTATTGTTCTTCGAAACTGTGCCTCCGTGTTTGCACCCTGCTTAGTCAAACTTTTCAATTCTGTCTATCAACATCTACCTTTCCTTCTTGCTGGAAGTTCACGTATATTTATCCCGTTCCTAATCCCTGAAACTACCGTCTTATTGCTTTAATTTTCTTTCTATCTAAAGTTTTTTTTTTTTTTTTTTATCTATCCTCAACAGAAAGATTCTTGAACATCTTCTTCTGCAGCTGCTCTCCCACTTCCATATCCAATATCCTTCTGCCGACATACCCTTCTTCTCGCCTTTTGATATGACTGAACCATCGCATTCTCCTTTCTTGTACTTTCTTTGTCACCTCCGTTGCTTTGGCTGATCCTCTTTATGAAATTGTTTCTCACTTTATCCCTCCTTGTCACCCTAGACATCCACCTTAACACTCTCATCTCAGCAACCTCCAACTTATTCTCCTGTGCTTTCTTTATTGGCCACGTCTCCGCACTATATAACAATGTGGGTCTAACCACCGATTTGAACACTTTCCCCTTTACTCTGGAACTAATTTTTCGGTCAAATTTTTTTCTCATTCTCATAGATCTTATTTACCAACCAACACAGCTACTCAATTCCTTCCTCTTCTAAACTCTTCCACACCTCTACAGATATGTTATCCGGCTCTGTTGCCTTCCCATCGTTCATCCTCCTCAATGTTTGTTTGACTTCCTCCCTTGAAATTGCTGTTGTTCTCCTGTCATTTGGTTCCCCATCCTCCAACACTCCTCTTGGGTTTTCCTCATTCAAAAGTGTCTTGAAATATTCTTTCCATCGCTTTCTTATTTCATTGTCAACAATTAGAACTCTTCCTTCCTTATTCTTAACCTGTTTGATATGCGTAAAATCCTTTGTTGACTTCTCTCTCTTCTCACCTTCCCTGGTTTCCAGTTTATCGTACATATCTTCCCTTGCTCTAGCTTTCGCTTGTGCTACTGACCTCTTCGCTTTTTTATTTGCTTCTCTGTAGGTTCTTTCTGCTTTTTCATTTCCCATTCTGTCATATATTTTCTTTGCCTCCTTCTTTGCTTTAACTTTCTCTCTCACCTCATTATTCCACCACCAAGATTCCTTATCCTGCGGGGGTCCTTGCCTGATGTTTTCCCACATACTTCTTCCCCTATCTCAATTATGTGCCTGATGTTTGTTGTCCACCATGTGTCTGGATCAGCTTCTACCTAGCTTCTTCTAGCTTTGTTGTCCACCATGTGTCTGGATTCAGCTTCTACCATCCTGTCCAGCACTTTGATTTTAAACTCCGTTTTCAATTCCTCATCCTTCAACCTCCACCATTTAATTCTTGATGTCCGTTGTTGTCTGCCCCTTCTTTCCTCTTTCATCTCGAAGTCTATCATGATCAGCCTGTGTTGAGGTGCAACACTCTCGCCACTGGTAACCTTAAAATTCTTTATTTTCATCAAGTTATTTCTCCTACACATTAAGAAATCGACCTTACTTTTCCTTCCTCCACTGCAATATGTCCATATCTGATTTTCCTGTTTCTTATAAAAAGTATTCAAGATTGCCATGTCGAACGCCACTGAAAAATCCACCACATTTTCACCTTCTTCATTTCTCTCTCACACACCCCATCCCCCATGTATTCTCTCAATAACAGTTCTATTTCTTCCCACATGGCCATTCAGATCACCCCCAAGGATGATTCTCTCTTCCTCACCCATCCCAGTGATTTGTGCATCCATCTGTTCCCAAAAATCCTCTTTCTCCTCAATACTACAGCCGACTTGTGATGCGTAGGCACTGATGATGTTAATTGTGACTTTTCCATACATTAACTTAATGCTCATTACTCTGTCACTACACCTGTTTACATTCACAATGTGTTTCTTCCACTCAGCATCCAATACCATTCCCACACCTCCTCTTCCTTCCTTGTTTGCTCCACTGTATAAGGGCTTGTACCCATCTCCCAGTTCTCTGGCCTTGTTACCTCGCCATCTAGTCTCCTGGACACAAAGGATGTTAATTTTTCTCTTCTTCATCAAATCCGCTACTTCTCTACTCCTTCCCGTCATGCTCCCCACATTTAAGGAACCAACTCTTTGGGCTATCTTCTTTAGCCGTGCCCGCCCAGGACACGGTAACCTTCTCCCACTTATCGCAGCAGCAAGGCGCGGCTCCTGCGCGTCGCATACAGGGGACGCTCTTGCTGTATTCTCATTCTCTTGACTTCGCTCCATGGTTTTGGCACAGGTTTTTACAGCTGGATGCCCTTCCTACCGCTAACCCTCCCCATTTATCCGGGCTTGGGACCGGCACTGAATTGGGCTGGCTTACTTCCCCAGTGGCTGGGTTAAAGATTCTTGAACATCTACCACTTCAAAACCTCCTATCTGATCCCCAGTATGGATTCCGTTGAGGCCGCCCTCCTTGTGATCTTCTAGCCTTCCTTACTGTGCCTTGGTCATCTTCCTTTAGAGATTTTGGTGAAACTTTTGCTGTTGCCTTATATATATCAAAAGCTTTTGATAGAGAATGAAACAAAGCTTTGATTTCCATACTACATACATACATACTATTTACACCTTTTTTTTTTTTCATATGTAACTTCATCTCAAGTTTCCTATCTGACCGTTCTGTTACTGCTGTGGTAGAAGGTTACTGTTTTTCTCCTAAATCTATTAACAGTGATGTTCCTCAGGGTTCTGTCCAGTCACCCAATCTATTCCTATTATTTATCAATGATCTTCTCACCCAAACTTCTTGCCTTATCCACTCCTACACAAATGATATCACCCTGCACTTTTCCACATCTATTCGTCGACGTCCAACCCTTCAGGAAATAAACAGTTCATGCAGGTAAGCCACATAACGCCTGCCTTCTGATTTATAAAATTTCTGATTGGGGCAACTCACTTCTTCCATCTATCAACTCGACACAACCTTCCAGTTTCCGAGAAACTGTTCGCAAAGAGTTTGGAAACAGTTTGCGCACAGCTTGCAAACTGTTTCCAAACAATGTCCCCTGTCCAGACATCAGTTTTAGTCCTGCCTGCGATGAGTGTCGAGGTTGCTGCTGTAACCTCTACATTTTACTTAGCACTTTTGATGAATTCAAGGAAGGGCAAGAAAAAGAGATAGATGAGTAAATGTCTAGAAAAAGGAGCCTTTATGGTCACTTGTTTCTGGCGGATTTGAGAGTAGATGGAGCAGATTTCACCAAATGAATTTGTATGTCCACAGTGACTTTGATATACTTCTACGGATGGTGGCTCCCACAGATTAAAATTTCAGATTAAAAAAAAAATAAAAAATTCTAAAATTCTGACAAAACATCAAAATCTGAGAAATTACTGACAAGTGTGGCAACACCGTATAACTGATTCATTGTCACCTCCGCCGCGCACACACACACACACACACACACACACACACACACACACACACACTATGTTCCCCATTCTGGATTGAAAAAAAATAGACGTGAAAGATTGTTTCCAAGCAGTTTGTAAACGGTTTGCAAACAATGTTTCAAAACTGTTTGGAAACAGGGCACTCTGAGTCGTCTCCGTCAGGTTGTGTCACTTCTTCAGCTGCTGACTCTGTACAGGGGCCTTATCCGTCCATGTATGGAGTATGCTTCACATGTATAGTTGGGTTCCATTCATTCCGCTCTTTTAGACAGGGTGGAATCAAACCTTTTCGTCTTATCAACTCCTCTCCTGTAACTGACTGTCTTCAGCCTCTTTGTCATCACCGCAATGTTGCATGTCTTGCTATCTTCTACCACTATTTTAATGCCAGGTGTTCTTCTGATCTTGCTAACTTCATGACTCGCCTCCTGCCGCAGGCTTGCTGCACAAAACTTTCTTCTTTCTCTCACCCCTATTCTGTACACCTCTCTAATGGAAGAGTTAACCATTATTGTCAACCATTCATCCCTTTCTTTCTTTGGTAAACTCTGGGACTCACTGCCTGCTTCTTTATTTCCACCTTCCCATGATTTGACCTCTTTCAAGAGGGATGTTTCAAGAAATCTATCCTGTAATTTTTTACTAACGGTTTTGATTCTGTTCGGGGACGGGCACCTCAGCGGGCCTTTTTTTTTCAACTTTGTTGCCTTTGGCTGGTGCCCCTCCTACATAAAAAAAAATAAATAATTCATTCTCATGATATCACATTTTCTTAAAAGCCGATGATCCTTTTGAGTTTTCTTTACCTCATGTTTTTCAAGTTCTTTCATTCGAATAATAATTTCCTCGTATTCACATTTTTTTCATGAAGCCCAATTTTTTATATGACTTTTTTTCCTGTGCTTCCGACATCACTGAGTCAAACTTCTCTTTCATTCTATCCATCGCTGGATAATAAACAGAGGTCTACACCACAGCACCACCAATTGTAATGAAGATAAGGAGAGAGGCAGATTGCTCAATTAACTAGGGCAGCCGTATTAACCTCAATACATAGCAGCAGCCTCCCCACCCTCGCTTGACCTTCAGTAGTACACGACTGTTAACAGCGTCACCACACACACACACACACACACACACACACACACACACACACACACACACAATAAACTACATATTTTAAGTTGATTAAAATGGGACATGCAAACTTGGTACGACACACACACACACTAATTACGGGGCACTGCAAAACACCCAGGTATCGAGGTTTTCTTTTGCAAAATAACCAGATTTTTCTTTTCTTTTCTTTTCTTTTTTTTTCTTTTTTTTTGGGGGGGGCAAAGTAACCAGAAAAGTAAAGTGATTTTGCAAACATACCACGAGTCTGACGTACTTGCAAAATGACCGTGAATTTTGCAAAATCATCGATTTAAAAAAAAAAAACTAACACACACACACACACACACACACAGTTACGACTCAGGTTCAGCCCCCTTCATAACTGCCTCCACACTCGGATCAACTTTCCCTTAAATAGCTCCTATTAGCCTAGTGCGGGTATAAATACGACGAACCCAGGGAATTACTGGTCGCACACAACTATCAAACCTCTGAGATCGTCACTCGGTTTAACCCACAGACCGAGGAGGGAGTATAACAAACGCCAAACAAAGCCATACTTGGTGAGAAAATAAGGCAAAGCACGTGCTAGGGGAGGGCAGACACAGCTAGGGCAAAGGACATAAAAGGATAAGGCTTATAATATTCTGTGAAGAGCCTCCCACCTAACGGACCAAACCCATGCCCAACATAATATTATATCTTTCCAGCAGTTTCCAGCAGTAAATTCTGAATACCAGTCGCATTTAACAGTACAAAACACTAAAGACACGAGAGTACATCAACCAACAGACAAGGGGGAAACAGCCAGCCGCTGCCATACATGCCAGGATGCTCACCAAGCGCTGAGGAATCAATGCAAGAAAGTATCAATTAGAATTACAGAGGCACAGCAATCACAGTCAGGATCGTGTAGAGACCAGTCCTAACTTTACAGGCAAGGGCCTCTCTCTCTCTCTCTCTCTCTCTCTCTCTCTCTCTCTCTCTCTCTCTCTCTCTCTCTCTCTCTCTCTCTCTCTCTCTCTCTCTCTCTCTCTCTCTCTCTCTCTCTCTCTCTCTCTCGTGCGTCTTACTCATAGCCTTGTTCAACTCAGACCAAGGAATGTGCAGAAGGAAGTAGTGGTGTGGATTTAAGTTTAAAATACAGCGGCGGTACTGCAACCTGTCGTCGACAAGGATATTCAAAGAAAACGATTTCAGGGGTGTCTTAGGTACTTTACCACCTCCCAATATAACCATATATATATATATATATATATATATATATATATATATATATATATATATATATATATATATATATATATATATATATATATATATATATATATATATATATATATATATATATATATATATATATATATATATATATATATATATATATATATATATATATATATATATATATATATATATATATATATATATATATATATATATATATATATATATATATATATATATATATATATATATATATTTATAAAACACTTTTCTTCTGAAAATTCTAGAGACTAAGCTATGGAGCTTAGATGAATAGTAATCAATTTAATTTCAAGACCAACTCTTGTGCTATTAAGTACATAAAGGAAAGTTTTAACATTATTTTGGGAAGGAGGGAGGGTGAAGAGTATAAAATCTTTACTTTCAAGGAAAGCTAAAAAAAAAAAAAAACTCACTCTGCTGTTACCTACCCGTTCACTTATTAGTCAATCATTTTACCGTCACTTGGCGTCTCTCTCCTCTTCTCTCCTACACGCATCTTCCCTCCATATATATATATATATATATATATATATATATATATATATATATATATATATATATATATATATATATATATATATATATATATATATATATATATATATATATATATATATATATATATTGTTGAGATTGGCGATGCAAAGTGAAGAAAAGAAGTAAGGTTGAAGAGGAGGGACACCAGTTAAGGGCAACAAAAATACTGAACAATATTGTTTTGAAACCTCCCTCTTGAAGGAATTCACGTCATAGAAAAGTGAAAATACAGAAACAGGGAGGGAGCTGCAGAGTTTACCAGAGAGCATCTTGACAAGAGTTGTGCTCGCGCTTGCCTCGGCTCTGGCTTCACTTGTAAGTCCCAGAAAATTGCAGATTGTTTTTCTTTTGCGATTGAGATTGGTTTTGTTGCTGGGAACGTGATGTGCCAGTGGTCACCGTGATCCGCCGTGGTGAAGTCTGGGGCTCATCCTCCTTGTCTTGGTGTTGGTCGTTCTCGGACGATGAATGTGTAGAACGATACTTGTTGATTAGCTTCAGTCTCTCCCAGGCCCCTTGCATCCATTTGGTCTTGTCATCTGGTAGACCTTTCACATAGGTCGATAGTTCTGGATCCGTTTTTCTTCTCTTTTCTTTCGGGATTTGATTGTTTTCTTGATTTTCTTTGTCCTCCTCTTGGCTTGTTATTGGTAGTTCTTCCCAGTTTTCTAGTTGTATTTTGTCCAGACGTTGTTGCAGTTAGTCTGGTTGTTTCCTCTTCTGGGGAGTTATCTTCAGGGGTGTGAGTGGTGTTCTTGGCTTTTAGTACTCTATCAAGGCTTGTGCTAGCATCTCGTCTTCTTTTGAAACAATGGGGAGTGGGAGGTGTAGGCATTCTTTCGTTTTCCGATCCAAGCGAACATTCGTTGAAGTCGTCGAGAAGGTTTCTTGGTCGGAGCGGTACCCGGAGATTAGGGCTTTCAAGGCTTGGTCTGAGTTGTTTTCGAGGTTCAGGTATACATCGCTCTTGTATGGGGCTTGTATGATTACTCCTTCTCTTGGCATGATGATGTTCTTTTTCCTGAGGTCGATCAGCAAGTTCGTCAATAGGTTGCGTATCTCCTTGCTGCTCACGTTCTCTATTTCCAGATGGAAGTTATTCGGGATTTCCAGTTGACTGACTCCAATGCATGGTTCCCATTCGCTCAGGAACTCCGAGATGGTCGTCACATTCGAGGCAAATGTCTTGAGTGCTTTGATCAAGTGAGTAAGGTTGGCTCGCATCCATATTAAGTAGGTCCTCGGGTAGATCGTCGTCGTTAGGATAGTATAGGATAGTATGGCTCGCATCCATATTAAGTAGGTCCTCGGGTAGATCGTCGTCGTTGGGATAGTTGGGATAGTATGAGTCGTCCTTGTTGTTGTGGAGGGTTGTACTCGTATGCCATAAGTGAGTAAAGATCGACGAGGTACGCACTGTATCACTCCAAAAGGTT